>NC_056747.1:644380005-644482505 GCF_019279795.1 Protopterus annectens
CAGTACCACACAGTGAGCTGTGATATGGGCAGCCCACAGGAGTCTCCATTGTATTATATGCCCCTGCAATGGGTGCACACATTGTGATGTGCCATTTGACATGTCCCAGACACGTAGTGATTTGGCTGCAATATTGTCACACTATCCCATAACCCATAGCAAACATACAACCCATTGTCTGCATAGCCTTGTGGATGGTGAAATATCTGACATCTATGGGTGTATGTCATATGGGACAACACAGACATGTGTGATAGATGGCCATCACACACATTTGGCCAACACATGTGCATACATGGCCATGGGGGATGGCCAGAGACATGTAGCCACACAGTAGATGTGATGTGTATACACTCTGTTTCACATTGTCCACACATGGTCCAATAATAGCCTTAGTTGACCAGTTATACAGTTGATGTGGTAAACTGGACATCCTTAAAGCATGTGCACAGCTACTGGAGGTGTCACCGACGTCTACCATATAAGATGTGTTGAATATCATGACTGTGTCATAGCATGACAGTAGTCACCTGTACAGCTTCCACAGACATTGACACCACATCAGAACACAGATATTGTACATTTCCCTTGCTGCTGTAGGACATCACCGTTAGCTGTGCACCTCGTGTGTGTGGTACATCAATGTCATGTGGGACATGGTGAATTGACAAGTCTGCTATGTGTGGACATGGTTGCCAGGCAGCTAAGACTCTGTAGTAGTTGTGCAGGGGTGTCAACTGTAGGTCCTCCAGTGATCTGTCACATGACACAGCATGGTTTGGTGTGTATACACCTCAGCATTGTGGGTCACAATCCACAGTTATGTCATGGGTATGCATGCAGTTATGGCTATGCAATGTGTACATATTATGCACTGTATAGCAATATAGACGCCTCATGATGCCATGCAATAGCACAGTGTCTGTACTTCACACTGTATAGCAATGTAGATGGCTCACACTACCCTTCCATGCTCATGCACATTTGCTAAACATGCATTCTATCTGTAGGGCATACAGACAACACCGCAATGTGATGCCCATTACGACGCTGTACATGTGTCAGGACACCATTGTGTCAGACATGTATGCATGTTAATGCTCACATCAGCGGATTACATGTCAAGGTCACGTCAGCCATGTGTACTGTTATCCTGTTCTGGTCCACATGGTGTATCACGGGGATGCATGCATACTACTATGATTGTGTGAACTGCATGGCTACTGATATGACACCTGCTTGCTGTAGTGTGCACTCCAGGGAGGTATGGTAACTAACACTATTAATGTCTGAGCTGCATGCCATCTGCTGTATCACAGGCATGCTGCATGCCGTCTGTCTACTCACATGCATGGTGTGTGTTTGTGTGTGTGTCTGTGTGTGTGTCTGTGTGTGTGTGTCTATTGTAATTTAGTCTTTCTTTGCATTCACAGGTGATGTAGGTGCGTTACTCTGCTGTGGTCCATCTGATGTTAGTGTCCCCACAGATACTAGCAGTGATGAACATATGCATGAGGTACAGGCAGAGTTGTCAGGGGCTGCATCTGTGCCAGTGGTTGCCATCCCAGCTATGTCCCCCTCTTCCCCGCACACAGTTCTGCTGCCAACACATACCGCATCACCAGTGGCCATAAAGGAAGGACAGTCAGCGTCTGTTAGCGTGGAACAGGAACATGTGGTGGCTACAGAAGGTGTGTCTCCACACCATGGTGTCAGTGTAATAACAGCAGAAGTGCCACACAGGCATGCGGCCGGTGCTGCTCATAGGAGGACCTCTGGCAGACATGCACCTGCAGGACAGAGCGCAGCAGCTGGTATAATCAGACACATGTTCCAGACTGTAATGGCGGCACAGGCACTTGCTGAACAGCAGAACAGAGAAGGGCAGAGGCTGCAGAGGGCTGCTATCCGTACCCTAAATGACAACATCCAGGCATTGGCAAATGCTCAACAGCAGATTGCTGATGTTCTGGACAGGTGATTGGGTAACATGGTCGGAATCCCTGACCGTGGCATGGCAATCCATGAGCGTGAGCTGTCTGTGCTGGAACATCTGGTAGGAGTGAGGCATAGGCCACGTGGATGTAGACCAGCTACACCACCTAGTGCAGGTCAACGTGAGCATGCCACCTCACACGCCCGTTCCCATAGTGCTGGTAGCAGTAGCAGTGCAGCTGGTGCTGTGCTGTCCACACCAGGACACAGCAGGCCAAGTGGACGTGGCCATGGACGTTCCCAGTGGGGACACGGTTCCAGTGGATATGTGTCGTCAGACAGTAGCCAATCTGTACCTCCACCTGGTAGTGCCCGTGCAACCCCTGGCAGGCACAGGTCACATGGCCATGGCCGGACACAGTGAGCTGTACAACCTGGTCTGTACAATCTGGAGCTGTCAATAATACCCCTGTGTAGGCCTCACAAAAAGAAGAACTGTGTGCACACATACACGCACACAGCAAACACATCTGTAGGGCACCACAACACCCACATGCATACTGAACAGACATGTCCAATCATGTCACCGGCCCTTACCCACACACATGATGTCATCCATTGGTGCAGCCTATGCCCCTGTAATCCACACCATCGGTGCAGGGACATGCTCAAATGGTCTGATGCACAGGGTGAACAGAATAGTGAGAGAAGTGTGTATAACATTAGTTGTGTAAGAATAGTGAGAGAAGTGTATATTACATTAGTTGTGTACTGTTAACACGCACCAGACATACCATGTAGTACAAGTTTAGCATGCATTGTTATATGTTCACAGCATGTGTCTTGGTAACAACAGTAACAGCATGTTGGTAATGATGCTCTGGTTCCCTCCTTATGGTCTACTTGCATGTGCCTACAGGTAGCAGTGTTTGCAGTCTGCCATGTGCAACTGTGGAGTACTCACAGGCACGTATGGCAATATCAGCATGCTATACGTAGCCTCAACCTGACTGCTGGAAAGGCTAACATACCACAGATGTCCACACATATACTGATCCAGACGCATGTGGACAGTTTAAGAGGCTACGGTGGCTAGAGACGTGACATCCATACCAGGTCACATCACAGGTATGTTGACATGGTGCAGGTGTTGTACACAGCGGCCCGGCCGATGATAATGTTAAAGGCCACCTGATAGCATGAGGCCTCATTGTGTAGCAGTCATACCCTGTCACATTACATGAACATGCCGACACTCACGGGGTCAACAACACTATAATGCACACCCCATAGTGTTGAGGTGAGGACCCCAGCCTATGTGGTCATCACCCTCACAGTACTGTGCACCCACGTGACTCGACACAGAGAAAGAACATGTACAGGTAGCCAGTACGGCTGAGACCTATGGCATCAACAGGGTAGTAGACTGCATCACCATGAGGGGTTAGGGATCCTGTGTGTTCTGTATGGTAGCATATACCCTCACTCCATGCACCAGACAGCCATACATACATACACACACACACACACTGTGGAGACCACAAATGTCATACACATACTGATAGCTGATGTGTGTGATACACACATCACCCTTGCCTACATCATGCTTTCCACACTGCAGTATGTACAGATCTCTACAACAGTGTACAGGGGTGTGTAACAATTGGGATGTAATCCCCACCATATGTGGCATATATGGTCAGACAAGTAAACACACATGGCAGTAGTGTGAATGATACACCTGCGATATGATGATACATCTGACAGACATGCAGCAGTATTGGCCGCATTACGTGTACCAACACTACGTCCGGCAATTGTGGTGCTATATGCACACGGGAGGATGTAAGTGTTACAGGTGTCAGGTGACATACAGTCGGTAACACCTGACCGCTGTGTAGGTTATAGGTCTTCACCGTCAAGTAACAGTAACATAGCATACTGTTTGCACATGTAATGGTAGAATGGCGTGTGACATACCTGTGAGCCGTCCCCGGCAAACATCCATCTGCACAGGTGGATCACCACTTTATGTACACACATCCATCCATACCTGATGTACATCCTACCACACTGTCAGTATGTCACCATATACAGGTGCCAATGATGGGGCTGCATTGCAACTGCATGTTGTAGTTAGGCACAGATGATTCACATACATCAGCTACTGCACATGCATGGTAGCTGCATGCACACTACAAATTGTACATGTGTGTTGGTCCTACATGCCTGTCATGTAGCCATGTTTGTATGCAATGCAATTGGTGGACATGTGTGATGACATGCATAACACATGGACTGTTGTAAGATATGATGGGTGTCATGGGTAACTAGTACAGAGGGAATGTGTCCTCGGTCAACATTGCTACCTCATGTACAGTTAGCATTCAACAGCCATGGACCCACCTTCCATTTGCGTGCGTGTGATTGCTGTAGCCACTTGTCTGCACGGAGGACAGCAAAAGCTATGCTATGTACATATGTGTTGTGTGTGTGGTCCATGCACATATCCACTACGATTACATGTATGTCATATCCAACCATGTGTGATCTTTGGTGTACAGCGACAGTCATCTGTCACAGCTGTGTAAGACCCAGGGCCCCTGGTATGTGTAGAGCCGACCTGGTCATTACAGTGATATCATTGCAATGCATAACACATGATGGAACCCTGTCAGTACATGTGTAGTCTGCACAGTTGCTGTAGACCTATGTACAGTCCACTGGTCATGAGCCACAAGGTGTTGTGGTAATGTATGGCAGTGTATTGCTGGTCCTGCGACATGGTGATGTCTGAGGGCTACAATGTATGTGGTGTGTACCTCTGTGATCTGCACCTGAGACATCTGTGATAGCTCCTGAGTGTGTACTGGTCAGTACATGTGAGTGACATTCATGTACGTGGGGACAGTAACACCACACTGTGCCCTTCCGTGTTTAGAATCCGTGTGCATGCAAGATGGCCCTTTGCAACTGCTGATGGCCCTTTGCAACCACTAAGTGTGTGAGCATGCCCAGTATGCCATTGTGTAGATGGACACACAGTACATTCCAAACTGTGCCCTTCCATGTTTAGAATCTGTGTGCATGCAAGACAGCCCTTTGCAACTGCTGATGGCCCTTTGCAACTGCTAAGTGTGTGAGCATGCCCAGTACGCCGTTGTGTAGATGGACACACACTACATTCCAAACTGCGCCTTTCCGTGTTTAGAATCCGTGTGCATGCAAGATGGCTCTTTGCAACTGCTAAGTGTGTGAGCATGCCCAGTATGCCATTGTGTAGATGGACACACAGTACATTCCAAACGGACGTGTGATACTAAGCGTGTGGGCATGCCCAGTGACACCTTGTGTCAGTGATGTGCCTCGATGTATGGGCATAGCCATTGACATCCTGTATAGCGATGGTGGTCATCCAGGCAACAGATGTCCATTGTCCACATCACGATGGATGCCTACATTGAACTGACTGGTTGACTGTCTTGAAGGGTGTACTGTCTGTGGCGCGTCATGTATCTATGTAGTGTTGTTGTAGTGCTCCGTAGATATTTAGTTGCCCCGATCACACCACTGCCATGTGTTTGTCTACGTCTACCTTGGGACAGTAATATGCTTTCAGACTGCTCACTCTCTATACATTCCCTATCGGCGTCCTTGCCTTTGCGGATGATGTCACCTACCTAGACGTATGCCTCTGGGAGTGTCGTGTTCAGAAATTTCGGTAGCGCGTTCTGTAACTGCGTAATGCTGTAGTGTGATAAGGTAGTTAGGTGTATGTTCGACTCCCAGCCCTGCCAAGTGTGTGCCTCTGTGTGTGTGTGTGTGTGTGTGTGTGTGTGTGTGTGTGTGTGTGTGTGTGTGTGTGTGTGTGTGTGTGTGTGTGTGTGTGTGTGTGTGTGTGTGTGTGTGTGTTTCCAGCTGCCAAGGGACAGAGTAATGCTTTTAGATGGCTCACAGCACATACATTCCCTATCGGCGTCTTTGCCTTTACAGATGATGTCACCCATCTAGAAGTATGCCTCTGGGAGTGCTGTGTTTAGTAATCTCGGTAGCGCATTCTGTAACTGCATAATGCTGTAGTGTGATATGGTAGTTAGGTGTATGTTCGACTCCCAGCCCTGCCAAGTGTGTGTGTGTGTGTGTGTGTGTGTGTGTGTTTCCAGCTGCCTAGGGACAGAGTAATGCTTTTAGATGGCTCACAGCACATACATTCCCTATCAGCATCTTCGCCTTTGCGGATGATGTCACCCACCTAGAAGTATGCCTCTGGGAGTGCTGTGTTCAGTAATCTCGGTAGCGCGTTCTGTAACTGCGTATTGCTGTAGTGTGATAAGGTAGTTAGGTGTATGTTTGACTCCCAACCCTGGCAGGTGTGTGCCTGTGTGTGTGTTTCCAGCTGCCTTGGGACAGAGTAATGCTTTTAGATGGCTCACAGCACATACATTCCCTATCGGCGTCTTTGCCTTTGCGCATGTTGTCACCCACCTAGAAGTATGCCTCTGGGAGTGCTGTGTTCAATAATCTCAGTAGGGCATTCTGTAACTGTGTATTGCTGTAGTGTGATAAGGTAGTTAGGTATGTGTTCAACTCCCAGCCCTGGCAGGTGTGTGCCTGTGTGCATGTGTTTCCAGCTGTCTGGGGACAGCGTAATGCTTTTAGATGGCTCACAGCACATACATTCCCTATCAGCGTCTTTGCCTTTGCGGATGATGTCATCCGCCTAGAAGTATGCCTGTGGGAGTGCGGTGATGCCTGAACTCGGTAGCATGTTCTGTTACTGCATAATGCTGCAGTGTGGTAGACTAGACAGGTAGATGCTTGATTCCAGGGCATGGCAGGTGTGTGTTTGGCAGTTATACTGTATCTGTTGGTATCTGTGGGTGGCTAGCTGCAGGATGTGTCCAGTTTGTTTTGTTGCTGACCTATTTAATGTCCACAGCCCACATATTCTGCCAAGACACTGGGTTGTCAACACATACAGTCAACATTAGGTCTGGTGAGTAACTGTCAGCAGCCCTATTCTTACCCTTGCTATGGTTTGACCCGTGTGACGCAACATAACACATGTGCCTTGATATTAACAACACTACATGATGCAGGTGGCACATGTGGTTACCTTTCCATTCCTGTCTAATGTATTGCTGTCATGTGGTTTGCTGTTGTGACATAAATACCATATCTACATATGTGTACATGTATATGAGTGTATGTATATATACATATATATATATATATATATATATATATATATATATATATATATATATATGTCCATGTATATATGTCTACAAATAATATATGTGATATATGTAGATGTAGAGGTGGACATAGATGTGAACATATGTCTGGGGAATTCAGCACTATTGACTATTTGTGCCAGATGATCTGTACATGATAAACTGGGATCTATGTATATCTGCCATGGCGTGGTGTTAATGCACATCGTCTGTGGTGTTCAGGGCCACGGGCTGTAGTCATGTAGACACCGGTAATTTTGTTGCTGGGAAGGTCATGAGACATCGAATATGGTGATGGTAGGGCACCTGTTGCCAGTTGTGTGTGGATCTGAGCAACACTGAGCAGTGGTTAATATGTTGGAGGTTCGGTATGGGTCATATAACTATTCATTAGAAGACTATACTATGCAGATGAGGTTGACTATGGTGTATCACATTTATCACCAGGGTGTGCTGCTGGTCCCTGGAGTGTATGTGTGTAGTCAGCCAGGTGCAGGTCTCACATATAGATGATAGCATGGGAGAGGGGTCAGGCATACTGTACGTACATTGCAGTACTGTGCCTCGGGAGTGCTCCTGCCCTAGCAAACCTCAGCTAGGGGTGTGTCTATACCTGCCTGGTGACGGGAGGGATGATAGCAGTGGTGGGGTAGTCAGGGTGTCCAGGCTGCACACACAGGTGTTGATCAGCACAATCAGCTGATGACATGGCCAGCCCGCACATGAACAGTACACTAATGCATGCAAGCAGCATACACACATATGTCATTCACACTCTACACCACTGGTGTATACCTGCAGAGACATTTCACAACACAGCCCAACCAAATGACATGGGCTGCAGCAGCCAACATACACCAACATGTGCAGGGGGCTGGGGCAGTGCGGATGTGTATGCTACCGAACAACCCTTACTGGGGTGACATACGACTTTATTGACCGAGTGTGAATTACCAGGGTCTACATAGGCTGGGGATGTTAGAGCACTATGGTGTGGACAGAGACCTCCTACAGCAGCTTGGTGACCTGTGCCTAACACATCACACAGGCTGAGGGGAACGCATCACAGTGGATACCATGGGATGTGTTGTCCTAGGTGTACTAGCCACAGGTACCTCACACAGCACAACTGGGGATATCATGGGTATCTCACAGGCATCGGCATCCAGAGTATTGCACCACTTCACAGATGCCATGTCAACACATGCTAGTGAGCACATACAGGTCCTCCACATACGTGATTAGTGGACCTGCAATATGAATCTGTTCCACCACATGGATGAGTACCCTGGGGTACTGGGTGCTATAGCCTGCACACGTAGCACCACCCGGGGAGCAGGGTAGGGCCTACAGTCAGTGCAGGGGCATTCCCTCCAACAGCTAGGCCCTATGTGATGGCCAGGGCATGATATTGAATGTGTGTGCTGTCTGCCCTGGAAGCTGTGATGTGTCCGATATATGGCGTCTGACACAGCGGTAGCACATCAATGCCTATGTGGACATCCCCTACAGTCTCCCAGTCATGGATGCTAGGTAAACACTGGTGTAGTGGCTTATAACACCCATCAGCAATGCACACACACCTGAACACTCACACCATACTGAGATGGATGCACAGGCAAGACATATACATGTGCATGTGTTTGGGATGCTTGGTTCACAATTCTGGTATCCAGACACATCTGTAGGGGCTCTGCAGTATTCACAAGTTACATGCATACATGTTGTTATGTTATTTGCTATGCTACACAATGCTAGCTTGCAGTAACAGTTGCAGCACAAATGGCATGGGGCAGGGCCACACAGCCCAACACCACTGCCAAGGCCTGTACAGGCACAGTGTGACTTGGTGAAGGAACTACCTGTGTAGGGCACAGTCGGCGACAGCCCATGCACAGTATGACCTGCCCTTGGCAAAAATGCAACACACAGCATATGCACTGACACAGTAGGTAGACACGGATTTCCCCTCTCTGACCCGCACACAGTACAATGGATGCCAAACATGACAGTACCTGTGCTCGGCCATGTAAGGGAGGTGCACTGTGTGCATTCATAACACAACCAGGGTATGTCTATTGACCTAACTAGTGGCGGTTGTATTACAATGTGTACTTACCCATTGCTCTGGTATGTATGTGAGCATACAAGTGACTGTGGTGGGCAAATGTTAGGGCAGCAGACAGTACACATCCATACTGGCACCATGACCTCTGTAGCACATACGGGGTTCACAATGGTAGCATGTAGTACACTGGGTGTCCTACCCACTGCAGATTATGGGCTGACCATCATGTGTGTCCATACAGCCCACACACATCCCATGGAGCTGGACAGATGTGGACCAATACAGACAAATGATATATGATGGCCTATAGATATGCCCACTGACAGACCCCAACCCCGTATGACACAAACAGATGACAGCAGGCCAGGCTGTTTGATGTAGGATGTGTAATAGGATGTCCAACACAACTGTGCTGGTAATTAATGCTAGGAACTGACGTACCCTGGTATCCCTCCAACCAGCAATTTAGGTAGGTCCACACACTGACATGGAGTACCTGGCAGACCTGTACAGAAGTGGCAGATGTGTACAACTGTTGGCTGTGCCCACCATCACACCTACACATGTGAGTCATGTGCACCACCCACGGTGCTGTGTATGACTGTGGTTGCATGTCCCCCCACGCTATACAGACATGTAGCAACTGTCAATGCCACATGACCATTAGCTACCCTGCAGACACAGCATGTCACCTGTCTGTGTAGAACGGAGGGGTAAGCAACACAGTAATAACTATCTGGACATGTGACACATGCAATACAGTTGACCATACTTTGCATGCTCACACACATGACGGTATTGTCAGTCTACAACATGCGCAACAGTCATACTGGGCATGCTCACACACTGATACACAGGATGGCCAAGCATACACACACCAGTGGTCCGGACATATCTGCCAGTACATTGCTATACTGTTGGATGTCTGCGCTGTATGGTGTTTGCTGTCTATTGTCTGTACATCTGCCATGGTCTATTGTTCAGTCACATGAGCTATGTGCTCAGGGTATGTCTACCATCATGTGTATAGGGCGGTTCTTTGTTTGCGGACATGCCGACGCCTTTGGATACAAACCGGGTAAAGCACAGTCCAGCAGGGGAGCTGTTGTGCATGGGTTTGCACAGTGTTAAGCACTGCTGACCTCTGGTCACAGCACCTTATACATGTTTACACTACACATTTCTTTGACAGGGCACTACTGGCATACTGGTAGACAAACATGCTTACAGCCGCTTGCTCTCCAACATGTCCGCTTACATTTGTCACTCACACTGGGTGTGTGCAATCCCTTGTGATGCGTATTACATCGGAGTACATGACTACAGTATTGGGTATGTGTAACCATTTTGTGATGGCAGCCGTTCGACTATATGGACTCGGCGGCCTGTCCAGTGACATAATCATATTATATGCATGTTCCTCATACAATCTGCTCCCATCTGCCTGATACATGGAAACCGATACTCTGCAATGCTGACATGTGACTTGGGTTTGTTAACACAATGGTCTGCCGAGCCATGCTATTGCATACCAACTGCATGTTGACCACCTTTCAGATTGCACAACGGGAGACTGTAGGAGTGACACCTTTCCCACTTTGCATGGGACAGTCCCTCAACACACATCACATGTGACAATACCAGAACTCTCCACCAATCGGGGAGACATTTCTGCAGACTCAGGGACAGGTCATGAAAAGCAGGGACACATTTACAAATGTAGTGCTATTAACTTGACCCATTGACAGAATCAGCGTATATGACATAATACACATATTGTGATGTGACAGTTGTTTATAACTCCTACTTATTGTCATTAGTCAGTGAGTGTAATTCACCACCTTTCCTTCAACAGCCACTACATTTAGGAGGGATTAAGAGGGACGCAGTTAGACTTTCAGTCGAACGCAGGGACATACCTGACATTCAGGGACAGTTGAGTGGTATGGACAATACTCTAGCCATTGCAACTGTCCTGATTAGGGGACCTTCTCATGTTGTAGGAGTCTGTGCTGGTTGCCTGTTACAGGTCTTGTATACCTGACATGTCGATATGTCATATGTAGTAGCATAAGCAACTATACTGCTGCTAGACTATGCTTTGATTTGCTCTGATATGTATATTTCTGTACTATGCATGGCTGTATGTATGTTCTGCCCTGGTACATCTGACAGTTCTACAGACCACGTTCCACTTTGGCCGTTCAGACTGGTGGCGGACCTATAACCCTATATGTAGAGCTATCACATGTGTCGGGGCAACACATACCCACATCATACCTCTCAACTGTCACACGTGAAAGAAAACAAAAGCTGGATAAACGCCAGGTAAACACCTCAAGCGAAAAAAATTAAAAGACCAATGGTTAGACCACAGCTGAAGATAAAAATGGAATAATCCACATCAGGAATTAAATCACTTGCAGCTTCACAGTAGTGCCCTATATAAAACCAAAAGTTGTAACTGAGATGTAGTAGTCAAGGTAGGAAACAGTTCACTTGCAGTTTCACACCACTTTATTAAACAAGAGTAAGCGCTTTCATGATCTAAGTCAGCTGATTGCTTTTTCAGACTCATAAAAACAGTTAAAACATTGGTATTTAAAATATGGTATAAGCTATATAACTTATTCTCCAGATCTCTATACAGTTCAGTGAACTTCTTATGCGTATCATAGTCCACTTGTTCTCTTTCATTCACTGGAAAAATAGGGTTTAGCATCAAGGGGTTGGAGTATATATGTAGTAGTCCAACTAGTCATTCACATTGATTCTTATTGTTGTCATTACCTTCAGCCATGTCCCAGCTTTTAAATACAGTCCAAGAAACACGTGAAAGAAAACAAAAGCTGGATAAATGCCTGGTATACACCTCAAGCGATAAAAATGAAAAGACCAATGGTTAGACCACAGCTGAAGATAAAAATGGAATAATCCACGTCAGGAAATAAATCACTTGCAGCTTCACAGTAGTGCCCTTTATAAAACAAAAAAGTTGTAACTGAGATGTAGTAGTCAAGGTAGGAAACGGTTCACTTGCAATTTCACACCACTTTATTAAACAAGAGTAAGCGCTTTCTCGATCTAAGTCAGCTGATCGCTTCTTCAGACTCATAAAAACAGTTAAAACATTGGTATTTAAAATATGGTTCAACCAATGAAAACACATATAGAACTATGACATAGACTAATTAAAATTGCATACATCAGTACATTAATTTGCCTTATATTCTGCATAAGATGAAATAAAATATACATATAACAGACACATTTTATGTAATAATCCATATTACTTAATGCGACTGTTATATAATAAGACCAGGAATATTAATAGAAATTATATGTTTGTGACAATAGATGTCACCTCACTGTTCACAGTGATACCGAATAAATGGGGTATTGAGAAAATACGTGATATTCTGACCTTGAAACAAGTTTTTCAAAGCACTAAGATTAATTTGATATGCAAGTTGCTTGATATTGTCCTAGAAAATAATGTCTTTATATTCAATGACACGTTTTATCTACAGAAAGTTGGTGTAGCAATGGGCACGGCTTGTTCTAACAGCTACGCCAACTTAGCACAGGCTGCATGGGAAAAAGATCATGTATTAAGTGCTAGCAATAAATATGCTGGCAAAATTGTATGGTATATATGTTTTGTAGATGACATCTTCCTGTTATGGGATGGTACTAGTGAAGAGTTGCAAGAGATGGTGGAGTACTTACATAGCACCACTGAATTTTTAAGATTCACTAGTCAACATTCCAGGGACTCTATTGAGTTCCTAGATGTTTTGGTTAAGAAGACAGCATTAGATGAACTTACAACAGGGATGTATAGAAAATCTACATGGAGAAATAGTATCTTACATAAGACTAGTATGCATCCAACATTTGTACATAAAAATGTAGTGAAAGGACAATATATGAGAATAAGCCGCTTACATAATACAGATGAAGGCTTTGTGAAGACATTGACTATATTAGAGAAAGACTTCTAAAACAGAGGTTATAGTAAGAAAGACATAAATGAAAGCTCTAAATATACCATTGAAAATAGGGATGGGAGATGTAAACTGCTCTTCTCAAATACTATAGAAGATGTTAAAAGCAAGGAAGGTCATGAATTTAAAGTTAGATTCCCTATAACTTATTCAAGTGACATCAGAAGGTTCTGTAACATTTTTGAGAAGAATTGGAATGTTTTATTGTTGGATCCTGACTTGAGAGAATGGTTAGAAGATAGACCCAGCTTTTCTTTTAGAAATAAGAGGACCTTAAAAAGGCAACTCTGTTATAAATCTAGAAACAATGAAAGAATGATCCTATCTGATAGGCAGGGGACTTTTCTTTGCAGAAATTGTACAACATGTGACTATTTATATAATAAATCTACATATAAACATCCTACACTAGGATTTGTAATTGATATAGATTTTTATGCTGACTGCAGAACACAAAATTTGGTTTATTTCAGCTTCTACACTGTCTGTCATGCCTTTTATATAGGCAAAACCAATAGGTGTCTAAAGGAACGTATCCTTGAACACCTTAGAGATATAAGAAATAAAAAAGACACAAGTGCTTTAGCAAAACATGTGGAAGAAGAAGATAGGAAACATATTTTTAATTTCATGGTTTTAGAAATTATAAATAAAAGTAAGAGGGGAGGTGATATAAGGAATAAGGTAGAGGAAGCAGAACAAAGATGGATTTTATTACTTCAGGCAGATAGGTCTCCTGGATTGAACAATGCTGTTTCCTTGAAACCTTTTTTTAAAATCCAGACCACTAAAACATTAAGTAATATGGATTATTACATAAAATGTGTCTGTTATATGTATATTTTATTTCATCTTATGCAAAATATAAGGCAAATTAATGTACTGATATATGCAATTTTAATTAGTCTATGTCATAGTACTATATGTGTTTTCATTGGTTGAACTATATTTTAAATACCAATGTTTTAACTGTTTTTATGAGTCTGAAGAAGCGATCAGCTGACTTAGATCGTGAAAGCGCTTACTCTTGTTTAATAAAGTGGTATGAAACTGCAAGTGAACTGTTTCCTAACTTGACTACTACATCTCAGTTAAAACTTTTGGTTTTATATAGGGCACTACTGTGAAACTGCAAGTGATTTATTTCCTGATGTGGATTATTCCATTTTTATCTTCAGCTGTGGTCTAACCATTGGTCTTTTCATTTTTTTCACTTGAGGTGTATACCAGGTGTTTATCCAGCTTTTGTTTTCTTTCATGTGTTTCTTGGACTGTATTTAAAAGCTGGGACATGGCTGAAGGTAATGACAACAATAAGAATCAATGTGAACGACTAGTTGGACTACTACATATATATTCCAACCCCTTGATGCTAAACCCTATTTTTTCAGTGAATGAAAGAGAACAAGTGGACTATGATACACATAAGAAGTTCACTGAACTGTATAGAGATCTGGAGAATAAGTTATATAGCTTTAAAAGGCTACAGTGGCAAAGGTTTCATCTAGAAGCTTCATTGAAATATAAAATAGTGCCAAGAGGTCTCAGAGTATTAAATATACCTACTTATGGTGAGACCTACCCTGAATTACTTCAAAAATCCCAGAATTTAAATTTACAGCTTAGCTATGATTATATGCATTTGCTTATAGAATTTTTTAAACCACAAGGAAAAGAGTTAGCCGATGAGATAAAGAGGCTACAAGAACAACTGACTAATAATTTTCCTATAGAGGTACTAGGCAGTCAATTAGATGAACTTGCTGACAATATACAGGGCTATGATAAGAGGTTGCAGAATACTAAAACTAACAAATTGCAAAGGGACCTCAATGACTTTCAATGTAAAGAGGTCTTTTCATGGCCAAGAAGAACAGCTGTAAGTACAGAAAATGTAGAAAAAATGACTACAGTACAGATTTCTGAAAATTCAAATATGCATAGTACTGCCCCTTTAAATCAGAATCCCTGTGAGAACAGTGATGTCAGCACAGAGAGTATGTATAGAACCTCCCACATTTGAAAATGGTGGAATGGCAAAAGAAACTTTCCAAATGGCTTGCACTAACAGAAGGATGGATTCCAGTGTTAATTCTGATTCAGTAGCTTTTTTGGAGCAAAAGGAAGCTACACAAACTTCAATCCTTCCATTTGTGTTAAAGAAGGCACTGCCAATAAGGGACAGGTCGAGCAGCAGGAATCAAAGAGGGAGAACGCGATTACAGCAGAGAGAATGAGTGACTCCTGCATATATGAACACCAGGAGCAAGAACCAACAAAAAACTTGGTAATTAATATATCTAGCTTTTCTTTAACTGATGCACAAGCCTTGTTGTTAAATAGAGGCCTGAACTTTATTCCAGCACAGAAAACAGTATTAACTGATTTATTAAAAGAGCTGAAGTTATTTTCTCGTAACCTAACACTTAAAACCATGTTTAAAAGAAATGTATTTGATAATATGTTTAAACAACCTAGTGCCTTTGTACCCAAGATACATCCCACAGTTGAAACTTTCACTAATGTGTGTGAGCATGAAATTAGAGAGATGCATGCTAAAAATCTTCCACCTAGATTTTATAACTTGAGTAAATCAGAAACTGAAGTACTGTCAGAACTAAAGGATTCTCACAGCATTGAAATTAGGCCCACTGACAAGGGGGGCAGTGTAGTAGTAATGGATAAGGGTTTTTATTACAAGAAAATGATGGAACTTTTGAATGATACAGATACTTATGTTGAACTAAATGAGAGACAAGTACAAGGTATAATTGACAGGATATCTGTATATATTTTTGACTTATTGATTACTAATTATGTATCAGAGGAATTATTTGACTACTTTCAGATAGAACATCCAACTATACCCATTATTTATGGTCTACCTAAAATTCACAAAGACATCACACAGTCCCCTATGAGACCTATTGTATCCAGTAAAGGATGGGCCACAGAAGCCATCTCAATTTATATTGAACAAAATTTACAAATAGTCCTAAAATCATGTGAGACTATACTAAGGGAAACAAAGGCATTTCTGAGACTGTTATATAATAAGACCAGGAATATTAATAGAAATTATATGTTTGTGACAATGGATGTCACTTCACTGTTCACAGTGATACCGAATGAATGGGGTATTGAGAAAATATGTGATATTCTGACCTTGAAACAAGTTTTTCAAAGCACTAAGATTAATTTGATATGTGAGTTGCTTGATATTGTCCTAGAAAATAATGTCTTTATATTCAATGACAAGTTTTATCTGCAGAAAGTTGGTTTAGCAATGGGCACGGCTTGTGCTAACAGCTACGCCAACTTAGCATTGGCTGCATGGGAAAAAGATCATGTATTAAATGCTAGCAATAAATATGCTGGCAAAATTGTATGGTATATACGTTTTGTAGATGACGTCTTCCTGTTATGGGATGGTACTAGTGAAGAGTTGCAAGAGATGGTGGAGTACTTACATAGCACCACTGAATTTTTAAGATTCACAAGTCAACATTCCAGGGACTCTATTGAGTTCCTAGATGTTTTGGTTAAGAAGACATCGTTAGATGAACTTACAACAGGAATGTATAGAAAATCTACATGGAGAAATAGTATCTTACATAAGACTAGTACACATCCAACATTTGTACATAAAAATGTAGTGAAAGGACAATATATGAGAATAAGCCGCTTACATAATACAGATGAAGGCTTTGTGAAGACAATGACTATATTAGAGAAAGACTTCTTAAACAGAGGTTATAGTAAGAAAGACATAAATGAAAGCTCTAAATATACCATTGAAAATAGGGATGGGAGATGTAAACCGCTCTTCTCAAATACTATAGAAGATGTTAAAAGCAAGGAAGGTCATGATTTTCAAGTTAGATTCCCTATAACTTATTCAAGTGACATCAGAAGGTTCTGTAATATTTTTGAGAAGAATTTGAATGTTTTATTGTCAGATCCTGACTTGAGAGAATTGTTAGAAGATAGACCCAGCTTTTCTTTTAGAAATAAGAGGTCCTTAAAAAGGCAACTCTGTTATAAATCTAGAAACAATGAAAGAATGATCCTATCTGATAGGCAGGGGACTTTTCCTTGCAGAAATTGTACAACATGTGACTATTTATATAATAAATCTACATATAAGCATCCTACACTAGGATTTATAATTGATATAGATTTTTATGCTGACTGCAGAACACAAAATTTGGTTTATTTCAGCTTCTGCACTGTCTGTCATGCCTTTTATATAGGCAAAACCAATAGGTGTCTAAAGGAACGTATCCTTGAACACCTTAGAGATATAAGAAATAAAAAAGACACAAGTGCTTTAGCAAAACATGTAGAAGAAGAAGATAGGAAACATATTTTTAATTTCATTGTTTTAGAAATAATAAATAAAAGTAAGAGGGGAGGTGATATAAGGAATAAGGTAGAGGAAGCAGAACAAAGATGGATTTTATTACTTCAGGCAGATAGGTCTCCTGGATTGAACAATGCTGTTTCCTTGAAACCTTTTTTTAAAATCCAGACCACTAAAACATTAAGTAATATGGATTATTACATAACATGTGTCTGTTATATGTATATTTTATTTCATCTTATGCAGAATATAAGGCAAATTAATGTACTGATGTATGCCATTTTAATTAGTCTATGTCATAGTTCTATATGTGTTTTCATTGGTTGAACCATATTTTAAATACCAATGTTTTAACTGTTTTTATGAGTCTGAAGAAGCGATCAGCTGACTTAGATCGCAAAAGTGCTTACTCTTGTTTAATAAAGTGGTGTGAAACTGCAAGTGAACTGTTTCCTACCTTGACTACTACATCTCAGTTACAACTTTTGGTTTTATATAGGGCACTGCTGTGAAGCTGCAAGTGATTTATTTCCTGACGTGGATTATTCCATTTTTATCTTCAGCTGTGGTCTAACCATTGGTCTTTTCATTTTTTTTATACCTCTCAACTGTCCCTGATTTTGAATCGTATTTTCACTCTGTCCCTCTTAATCCCTCCTAAAACTAGTGACGTTTGGAGGAAAGGTGGTGAATCACACTTAATGAATAATGACAATAAGTAAGAGTTACAAACTTCTTTTATTTCAGAAAATGTGTATTAATTCATATGCTCTGATTCTGTCAATGTTTCCAGTTAATAGCTCTAATATTTTAAATGTGTCCCTGATTGTCCTTTTGTTTTCTTGACTTATCCATGATTCTGTTGCAATTTGTCCCCAATTGGTTGAGAGGTCTGAGCCACAGCCAGTAGTACATGGACGACCTCCACAGTTTGCATATGTTAAGGTTATTCATGTAGCATTATAATTGATAATACTGTTTCCTATTACATGTAGCTGTTACTGATACAACAAAGTGATGTCTGACACCACTACACACACTATATAGCCTCCATTCCCGAACTCACAGGCCCAGACCTTTCAACCAATTGGGGACAAATTTCAACAGCATCAGGGACAAGTCAGGGGAAAAACAGGGACAATCAGGGACAACTTTAAAATATTAGTGCTATTAACCAGATACATTGACAGAATCAGTGTATATGAATTAACACACATTTTCTGAAGTAAAATTGTAACTCTTAATTATTGTCAGTTTTCATTAAGTGTAATTCACCATCTTTCCTCCAAAAGTCACTAGTTTTAGGAGGGATTAAGAGGGACAGAGTTGAAATTTGGGTCGAAATCAGGGACGTCCATGAAATTCGAGGACAGTTGAGAGGTATGCACAGGCCATGTGCCATAACTGTCATTTTGCAGGACACAACTGCCCAGATGGGTGTTTCCCTTGCAGGCGTATGGGTGTTTAACCTCTTCTATTATGCTATCATCTACCTGAAGTGATCAGCAACTTATGCGGTTTCCGTCAGTAGCAGAACTCACATACCAATGGGTGTGACTGAACACCGTATCAGGAACAATGCATAACACCCTGCGGGACACATTTAGATGATTGGTTCTATTAACCAGACACATTCACAATCACAGAATATATGTATTCATTCATGTTTGTTGAGGTACATACTGCTTATGACTCATACATGTTGTAGTAGTTCTGGCAGTGTTTCTTTGGACTTTGGTACATTCTGATACATAACTATGGACGTCCATGCTACTCGGGTACAGGGCACTGTGTAGGTCTCTCTGTATTCCCCGATGGTTTACAAACTATCCAGTAGATGTGCTCTTCAGGTTTGGGAGGTGTAGGCGTATGCTATGCCCACATAGGAATATTAATGACTTCCACTGGGCGGGCCTACTACATCTCTGCCAACCAGCACCTGCATTAATGCATAACCATGGTCCCCCTACCTGGCACCCCTCTACAGCAGTCGTGACAAATACTTACTGTGAGCGCAGCTGGGGTATGAGCACACCCCTACACATTGCCCACTCTCCCCATCTCGGGACACATGTCGTACGTTTTGTCAACCCATGTATTATCACACTTGCACAACCTACTGTTCCATGTACACCTAGATCCTGCTCGCATCGATGACTACAGGTTCACACATACCCTGAATTTTTGGGGTCCGCAAGGGACACCATTATCCATGTTTAAAGTGTAGACCTTGCAGAACTCTCCCACTGGTCCTTTCCTACCGGTGTTTTGGACAGCAGCAGTGTATTGATCTGTATTGCCTGCTGTATGTCTGTCCAGCCTAACTGGGCGATGTGGGGGGTACGACATTTCTTTATTGGACCTCCCAGTCACAAATGCCAGGGCTGTAAATATGTTACCCCTAATTGCTGTGAAGTAACCTATTTATGTGAATGTGTATATCTACACTGACATATAGTTTGTTTTGTGTGTATGTGTATATATCACTACCTGTTGTTTGTGTATATATATCTATCTATCTATATCTGTAATATATCCGTGTTTGTGTGTGTGTGTATATGTATATATATATATATATATATATATATATATATATATATATATATATATATATATATATATATATATATATATATATATATATATATATATATATATATATATATATATATATATATATATATATATATATATATGTCCGTATGGATATATATGTGTATGTCAATTATTATAGCTATTTGTATATATACGTTTTTATCTATATATACATATGTGTGTCCGTTAACCTATAGATTTCCTAGACATGGACACTTACACATGCGTATTGGTTTTATCCCTGCTTCAACAGCATACTATTGCCTTAGTCATTCTGACACCGGCACTTCACTCCGGTGAACTTGTGCTCAGTATATTGCACGTTGTGCAGCGGACAAATGTCGCAGGTTTTTCATGTCTGGGGTGCCGCTGCTAGCTGGGTTCTGATAGTGTCATTTGACCTATTCCTCATATGTGCAGCCTATTATTCCTGCTACTGTGTTTGTTTCTGTACACATTCATATTATTACTGTTGAAAGGATGTGTGTTTGTGTTACTGTGACTGTACGTCGACAAATGTTGTCTTCATGTAGTTGTGTCTTTCTGCTTTTCCCGGTTTGGGGTTGTCACAGCAAAACTCCGTTCCGCTCATGAGTGGCGTATAGGTTTTACGTGCCATGCTGCCAGACCTGATGCACAACATCCGACAAAGATACGCCCAGTCACGCATGTTTCCACACAAACAATGCTCTATCTGGGAATCGCAACTACGTACTAGCTAGGGTTACCACCTGTCCCACTTTGTGAGGGACAGTCCCGCTTTGGGTAGTTGTGTCCTGCGAAAAATTGACAAAATGGCAGGTGTCCTGAGATTATTGTACGAAAATATTTCCTACGTTTTCTTTCATAGTTTCATAAAACAGTTATTTTTTCTCTGAAACACCTACATGTTATATGAAATAGCATAAGCAACTCAAATGCTACACAAATAAGCTTTTATTCTGGCAGATAGGTGAAGTTCTATCATTTGTACTGGTCATGGGTATGTTTTGTCCTGCAAATCTGACATTTCTACAGAAAATGTCCCACTTTGAACATTTGAAACGGTGGTAACCCTACTAGCTGACCTCAACAGGCCGCTCCATTGCACCCAGAACAACATAACCTATAACTCCTGTGTCCATACTCGCATATCCATGGTTTCTCCTGCACACCCATGTTGAGTTTCCCCACATAACAGACATTATTCATCTGATATCACAGCCATGACACACCTTTACACATTGCCCTCTCATGAGCGTTGGGGCCCTATACACATTTTGTACTGCCTCGTGTATTCACAGGCTCACCATCTATTAATATTTTCACATATGTGCCTTTCCTGGTGTTATGCATTACGAACAATTTGCATGTTACAACTGTAGGTGGTTGCAACATGTCCTACATTCCGTCTGTTTATAATGTTGACGTAGCACTTCAACGATATTATGGCCACTGGTATAGCCCTGCCTCTGGTGTGGAGAGCGGTGCTCTACCCACACTTGTGCAGCTTTATGTAACATACGCTGCGAGCACATCATAATTCCTAACTTGCTCTGGATTCCCTTCACAACCCTTAGGTTTGCTTTAGTCTTTCAGCGTTCCTAACATATCTCTCTCTCTATATATATATATATATATATATATATATGTATATATATATATATATATATATATATATATATATATATATATATGTGTGTGTGTGTGTGTGTGTGTGTGTGTGTGTATAGATAGATATGTAGCTATATAATTGCATATTTCTGTTATGTCTGTGGATATTTCTCTATACACACATCTATATAAGTATATATATATATATATATATATATATATATATATATATATATATATATGACAGTTACAGCTGTAGAAGACAACATACATTTGCTATGCTAATAGCTGCGTACACCCACGCAGGCCCACTTGTATCTACGTATTCTGACTTACATATGTTTACAGGCACGTCTTTAGGATTACATGTGCCTTATTCCTTATGACAGTACCACTTTGATGGAATCCGGTTAACGGACCCATGCGAACGCGGTCACCTTTACATGTATAACTGTTGGCTTTACAGCACAGAGGCATTCATTACACAATTAATATGTGCTATAGTCGTACTTGCACCGGGAATGCCTTTACATTGGGCGGATGCTGTAACCGCTACACTATTGGTGTTCAGGCTCATTTATATGTATACCCATGGTTCATAGCTACTCTGACATATGCCTCACCACTTCCCTTACACAGCAGGCATCCATTCACCTGCTGGGAAAACCGCAGTACTACAATTTGGACATTCCCTGATTCCTACTGCTCTGGGTCCGTGCTGCGAGTCTACTAACTCCAAGGATATTCATAACCCGTACGCTTATGGTCCTCGCACATACATGTGCTGGATTGTCAGAGTTTTCATGTGCTGGTCCGGGTTTAGGCTCGGCCGACTGGTGACTAGCACTGCCCTGGTGCTGTTCAAAGATCAAATGTAGCACATGGCCAGAGGTAGTCCAGAGTTTCACAGTCTACCTGTGTTTACAGATGCAGGTGTTTGGGCACCTCTGACCACATTATTAGGTCAGCGCTACATAATATAGGGTGGGGAGTGGTTCCACTACATAATGCGGGTTGGGATGGGTGATTTCCTTTCCCATGTGACTATTTCATTCATTTATACATACAATGAGGATAATCACAAGACATTCTTTAACTACGTCCAAAATTTAAAAGGGAATACCCAGACATGTACTTAACTGGTTGTGGATGGCACCACTCATACTCAGTAGGAAGTAATAGCCAACCTGCTTGTTGACAGATTTCGAGCAAACCTCACCCCCCCTGTCCCCTCCAGTCATCCTCCAATGTATACCTGCTAGCATTCCTCATCCTATTACCTCAAGAAGGCAGGTTATCTTGGCACACTCCAAGGCCATATACATGGCATCAATGGGACCAGATAACATCCCAGGTTGCCTTTTAAACAACTTAAAACATGATCTGGCAAACCCACTTGGATCTCTGTTTAGCCACAGCCTGTGAACTGACTATGTTCTGGCAGACTGGAAGGCAGCAACAATAATTCTTCTGCACAAAGGGGGACCATAAACTGCCCCTGGGAATTTTAGGCCCATAAGCTTGACTAGCCTCATCTGCAAGGCCATGGAAAGAATCATTATGGGCCTTATTAACAAGGACATAGATAATCTCCAGACTCTGGACCCAACCCAGTTTGGATCCATTAATGGTATATCATGCCTGTTAAACATGATTGACTTTTTCAAGAACGTCCCCAAGGCCCTGGATGAGGGAAAGGCAGTGCATACCTCTTATCTTGACCTAGGCAAGGCATTTGACACAATCCCAATCAAGTATTATAGAGAAACTGACTCTCAGACAGGACACATGCTGTTAAAGTGGGTGAATTCACCCAGTCACCAGTGGCATCCCACGGGGTTCTGTGCTGGGCCTATTACTGTTCGGAATTTAATTCACAGAAGTCCAAGATACTTAGATGGCCTGTGGCACACCAAGTTTGATGACGACTGTAAACTGGGAGCAATCAATGAGTCCCCCAACAATGTTAATATACTACAGAGAGGGTTAAGTCAGACAAATGACTGGTGCCAAAGCCATGGATTAAAGCTAAATGCAAAAAAAACTGCATTATTATTCGTTTGGGAAATCTGACATCCCTAATAATAACATTATAGACAGCAACTCCCCCAAGCATAGACCTAGTGGTACATCATCTGAGTACTCAGGTTGATAGCAACCTGAACTTTGACCACAAAGTATCCACAGTAGTAAGGAAACCCATCTATGTGGCACATCGTATAAGTAAAGGCATCCCATGTAGATCTAAGGATGTTATAATTCCATTATACTCATCCCTCATCAGACCAATAATTGAATACAGTGCTGCCTTTTGCATGTACCTCACCAACCACCTGCAACAATTGGAGAGACCACATATGTTTCTCAAAAAGAAATTACAGGGTACACAAAACAAGTCTCACACAGAAAGACTGAAAGCCCTGTCACTGTATTCTGTCTCCTACAGGTTGCTAAGTGGTGACCTGTGCCTGGTTTACAGAGCAGCCTCTGACCCGGCCTTGTTGGAAATGCTACACATTTTTAAATCAAACTCAAAGAGGGTCACTCGCTCCAGGGATTGTAATCTAGCCTCTGACATGAACAGGTCATACTGGACAGATAGATACATCTCCCAGAGACTGCCAATTCTATAGAACAAGCTTCCAATTCATGTAAAACAGAGCCCCTCCCTGACCCTCTTCAAATGCAACCTAGATAAATGGATGGGTGACCAAACATTCACTGCTGCGGTGATACCCATGTCCCTCCTGGACACAGGAAGTCATTATTAACTACCAAAGACCCTTACCTCTGCAAATGTCACTCAACTAACCACCAACAATTGGGATAACATGGGATAAATATGGCTAGGCTTGTAAGGGCTCTACACCCATTAGCCTAGTAACCTCTATGAAATTGTGACGTCCCCACTCTGGGCCAGTAATCAAGGAGCCTCAGTCTTCACCACTGACATTGGAGAGGGATGTTCACTTGGAACAAAAATGGATACACCCAGTATTTCCAGAACAACTCTGCATCAAGCACAATTTCCCTTAATAGTACACAGTGAACACACTCATCAAAGGGTCTAGTTCTCTCTCTGTCTTTCCCTAGGTCCCCAATAACTCTACAGCTGTGCCAGTGGGGAGCCTTAGGTCCTCAGCTGAGTGTCCAAGCCAAGTCCTCCATCACCCTCTCTGTAAAACCAGTGCTTCATGTCCCTGCTCCAAGTAGCTGACACACACACACACACACACACACACACACACACACACACACACACACACACACACACACACACACACACACACACGCACACACACACACACACACACACACACACACACACACACACACACACACACACACACGCACACACGCACACATATGCACACACACACACACACACACACACGCGCGTGCACACACACGCACACACACGCACACACACACACACACACACACACACACACACACACACACACGCACACACTCACACACACACACATGCACACACACACACACACACACCTGGGATAAGCTGGCACTGATTTACTAGCTATGCCCCCTTCTTCCCAGACTATAAGGTACATACACTGCACCCAGACACTACAAAGCCAGCTACTCTAAGGCTCTTGCAAGGGTACTCAATTATACTGAGTGAAATTAATATTAATACAAATGTTACTGTTGACCAAACAGCCAGGGTTTCAAGAATGGCCATAGTGTAACCGATAGATGTAAATACTCTCAAAGGTTAAAATATTCTGTAAAGGACCAGACACAATGAAAAGTTTAAATATATTTAATAATAAATAATAAAAGAACATGAAAATACTAAATATCTATTTACAATAAACACCAGAATTGTAATCACAGGAAATATTAAAAATAACACAGGTGGATAGGTTCACACAGTTACAGAAAAACAATACTTTACTAATCTCACTATATTTTCCCGACTGATCTAAAGAATTATTCTTTGGTTACTTACTAGAGCAAGGCAAGATGAAGTTGGCAAGAGATACTTTTTGTCAGCTTACCTAAACAGACTGCTCTGAGACTTTAGTCTCACCTAGTATTAAACATTATTTTTAGTGATGGATTGTAGAATGACATCACATACATCTGGTCATCTGACTTCTGGTTCCCATGCAACCCCCCACTGCTAGAAACTGCCAGGATTTAGCACCCATGTGTCAATAATATACACACACAGACAACCTTGCTAAGATCTGCTGCAGCTCCTGCAAGTTATAAAACAATTTCAGACCTCTGCCCTTACAGAATAGCAATTAGGTCACCCCAATGACAATGCAAAAAGTTTCTAAGTACAGACTTTTTGTCTCTGGCTGCATTGAGAAGTGTAAGATAACATCTTTATGACCTAGGCCCAGTAATTTAATTTCTTCCTATTTTCTAAAGTCAGGTGGATTGAGAGTAACCTCCTCGTTTTCAATATCCTCTTTTAAAAATATACATTTAAACAGTTACAATAATACATGTATATTATTTCTGTCCAGCAGGGCACACTGTTGGTACATTTTTAATGCAATCAGCTTTACAAATACATTTTTCAACACAGGCATTTGTACAAATCAGTTTGTTATACAAATGACATATAATTCTTTACAAAATTCCAGCTAGCTGTGCTAGCATAAGTTACACATACACTGCCCTACCTCTCATGGCATAGCTGGCAATACCTCACATCGTCACAGAACCAATGAATCTATGAACTCTCCTCTGCCCTCTCAACTTATTAGCTCAAGAATCAGAGACAAAACCCAAAAATCATCAACAGATTTTACATATTTTTTTTCTATCCTTAGACAGTTTTTAGAATAACAAGGTTTGCAGTAACAAACATTTTCTGAAAGATACAAAGTCTGACACTTGAATGCCTTCCATTATTTAGTGACTGATATCTATACTAACTTGCCAGAAAGCCACACCTTTTACAAGGAAGAGATGAATTCTGAACAAAGCCAAAAATAATGGGTGGACAGATTTTAAATGTTTTATCTCTTTATTAACCAGAGAAACCCATTAGACAAAGTGTTCCTTTCTAGGGGCACTGCCTGGTTATGTGACTCACTCAAAGTCACGCAGTAGGCAAACAGTGGTTGAATGATTCAAACCCTGTATGCCTGAAACAGAAGCAGTTTGTTAACACCTCAGAAACCTAAGTTAACAAAACAACAACTGTTCCACATACATGCATTTTGTGAACAATAAAGACTATGGCAATCTGATGACTGGCATTATTGACCGACTCTAATCATCTGTGACTTACTAGGAAAAACAAGAAGTCAATGAGGGTCAGAGCATAAATATTAGGAAAAATCAGAGATGTTCTGCAAATTCATTGACAGATAAAGGACAGACTACTATAGTTCACATAAAAAGTTAACAGAAGATGTTTTATGTCAACATGCATTTTCTGAACAAGAACTGTGAAACTCTAATGACTGGTCTTAGATAATGACTATAAAATCCTGCATGATTTATAAGACCATGAAGATATTAACCAAGGTCTGGCAGTTAGTGCAGAGGATTAAGGCTCTAAGCTCTTAATGGCATGTTTCCTGGAGTCAAGGGTGTAGGATTTTACTCTTTTTAGCTCTATTTGCATTCTGCGCAATTCTGAGCAAGTCAGGCTGCGCTCCCAACATTTCGCCTTGAGAAGACATAGGAGTACACATTGTTTACTCTTTGTGTCTGCAAAATCTTTCTATGCACAAAAATATGTATTTTCTGAATACACATCACATCACAGGTATGGATTTGTCTAACTGGAGCATACATACATACACACACACACACACACACACACACACACACACACACACACACACACACACACACACACACACACACACACACACACCAGAGCAGGGTCCTGCTGAGAAGACCACTGTAGCTATGTACAGACTAGAGAAAGAGTTTCTGGTTTGTAAGCTATAGAGAGTGTCATGCTTAGATGACTGGTTGGGATTCCAGTGAGTCATCAATCATGCTGCTGCTCTGTGAATGTACACTTTTTACAGCTGTCAAAAACTGATGGCAGAGGGTATTGATTGTATGAAAAAGAGAAAACTGCAGTTATCTGCTTAACTATATTTGCAAAGGCAAATATATTATATTTTCTGCCAACATCTATTTCATGACAATGTGTAAAAAGAAAATCCAGATTCCTTGTCTCTGCATAACCATGCTTCAATAATGTGGGTATCATGCATTGCTGACTTCAATTTTGATAATACTTGTAAGAATTTTATACAAACCTTATAATTTTATACATATTTTATACAAATAATAAACACATGTGCATACTGTATCACTTCTTTTACATACACAAGACAAAACTGGTTACTGCAAAGCACAGTATTTAATGCATTGCTTCTCATTCAGAATCCTGAGAATCAAAATTCAAAAACAGAGAAGGTCAACATTAAAATGTTGAATCTGCAAAAAGTTAGACAATCCAAACCAAATGGCAAATATAACTGAAGTTGTGATGCTTTTATATAAGCTGATGGTTTTTCTCGTACTGGGTGCACTTCCATTTATTGCTATAATTTTTGTTTTCCACAGCTTTATATGTTATTCCCCCAACCCATTTACATAAGCTACATCTACTCTCTATTCTGGGCCTACATTCATTTATTGGAATCGTGCCTGTTTTTTGTAATTTTCTATGTTTATTGATGAAATTCTTATTGAGAATCCATATACTGGTATGTATTTCGCTATTAAAGTTTTGATTTTTGTAGATGGCACTCCTAACACTTCAGTCACTCGCACAGACACGCACACGCCATGCCTTGCTTACCAGATTCATTTGTTGCCACCGATTAATTTGTTTGCTGCCCCAGGAGAAAAGAAACCAGTCATAATTGTACAGTGCTCAGTTTCAGTCCAAAGCTTAATTTGGAAAGAAACCATTAGCCTAATTTGGATAGCATAGATCTCATCCACTCAAAAGCACAAGCCTGTTAAATTGTGGGAATGAAACAGCACAGCATAGAGCATGTTAAATCAGAGGAATTAAACAACACAGCAGAGTCCATTCAATTGTTGGTTTCTAGGACAAAACTACTCCTACTCGTTGGAACATGGGATAAATTCTTGGCTAGGCTTGTAAGGGCCTCAGGGCCAATAGCCTAGTAACTTCCTATGATCCTGTTTGTGGGAGTTGAAGCCAGGTGTTATTGCAATGTGCCAGGCTGCTAACTGCTGAACTCGGAAGTACATTGCAAGCAAGCAAGGTTTACATGTGCATGTTAATACAATGAGAAAGAAAAGCATGCTTTATATTTTTAGTAGGGCGCACTCCAGGGCACACTATTTTACAGCTGAGGCATGTGACCCAGTGTGATCCTGTGTAGCATGGCTTCTAAGCAGTGAAGGAAAAGTATGGTCTCCTTTCAAAGACTCAGTCAATTCAAACTGTAATAATCTGCCTGAGTGTTCGCTGCAACTTGTGAATGGTTTCAAAGACTTATAAGAGGAAGGCTTAATATTCTCTAGAAATTATTAAGAATAAGACTGTTTAGATGCAGTTAGAGTTATTTTGTTGCCAACTATCTGGTTATATATTTTTTTTGTTTTTGTTTTTTATTCCCTGTATAATCAATTACTTGCATATATTTAATTGTTCTTTCTATTCCTTTGCATGATCTTCTATTATTTATTCAGTTATAAAAGATCATAACTGTTGTTTTTTATTGGTTTATAAGGGTAACCTTACAACACTGAAGAAAGAATTAGAAGTTATGTACCTACCATAACGTTCCATGTTAGTTGTCTTTGTCTCTCTCTTTTCTTCTGTTGATGGTTCCTATATCCCATGATGCAAGGCGGTGAACTACCATCTCTCGGGTGTTAACTAACCTCACCTGCTAACTGACCTATATAATATGGAACCAGGAAACCCAAAAAGTCAAAAGAAGTCCACAATGCTCCAGAGGAAGCAATCAGTAGAACTGAATCTGTCCAGGTCCAGGCCAGGGGAAGGATTGGCTCAATGGAACAGACTCTTGAGAACAAGTGGAATCAAAACTGGCCTATATCTCTGGAGGCCAACCAACTTGTAATGAGACACAAAAGGTATGGCGTGGCCAAAGTAGCTGCTGCACAAATAGTCAAATGGGAAGTCTATCCTGAAGCTACAGAAGTGGAGCAGGATCCTGGCTCTATATTGCTTTTTTGGCTTAGAGATAGTTGTTTGCCCCCTTAGAGACATAACAATAGTAGTCAACCATCTAGATCTAGATACTATACATACTTTTTTACCCTGTTAAGACCCAACCTGCTCTCGCAATTGAACAAAACTTTTTCTCTGATTTTTCTAACTTGTAGTAGTCCTATGTAGGACGATGAGCATCCAAAAAACATCCAAAATTCAGCTCTTGTCAGAGCTCTGTCAGAATAGTTAGAAAAGATCAATAGATTGGTGGCGGTTTTAGGAGAAAAACTCCTCTCAAAAGGCTTTTTGCATAATCTATGAGACATGATGTTATTGTCCTGCAAGCCAACAAGGAATTTAAATAGCACAGTTGTACTTTGATTGTAGATGCTGACGATCCGATCGAAATGAAAACCCAGATGGAAAACAGAACAAGGAGAGAATAGGAGGCAATATTTCTGGCTACCCAACAGAAAAACTGCCACTTGCCTAGTGGACGACTTTAAAGAAGACACTAAAATGTCTCTGACTGATCAGAGTCAGAACTGGGTGGCCTGTCTGGCTAGAGCAACAGAGCAGCAGCAGTGAGAGGAGAATGAATGGGTGCTGCTGACCCGACTGGATCAAAAAAAGATCGGAACTGGGTCCAGGATGTGAGGCTGCAAGAGAAAAGTGATGATGTAGAGACGAAACCAATTTATTTAGCCAATATGAGAGCAATGAGGATCAATTTGGCTCCAAACGCAGTGGCTTGAATGAATTTGTGGAATCAATGAAAGGGAGGAAAGAAGAGTCCCCGAGGCCAATCCTGGGTTAGAGAGTCTCAAGGGTTGGCCTGAAGAGAAATAGTGTGTGTGGTAATCTGGACTGGTTGTTTGGAGGGTAGCGAAAAGATCGCAACAAGGGGTGCCCCACTTCAGAATCCAAAATCCTGATCCACTACAGACTGATTGAGAGACCACTCATGAGGCATCCAGAATAGGTCTGCTACCAGTCCGCCACGGGTTGGGATCGCGAGGATGTGCGCTGGTTGCGAGGAAAGAAGCTGAGAAGATGAGATCCATTGCCAAAGTCACAGAGCTTCGACACAAGGGACAGGACCTGGTTTCGCCTGTTTGTTGATGTGTTGAGACCCCAGACACATGTGTCGTCCCTGTACTGCAATAGTCCCCGGAAGAAAAGTCGCCGAGGGCTTGCAACGCTAAAAGCACTGCTCTCATCTCCAGGACATTTATGTGCAGGTGGCTCTTGCAGCCACGCCCCGTGACGGTCCTGCTCCTGATCCGCCCCCACCCCCACCCGAGGAGAGAGTGGTGATTGGCCTCGTGTGGTGACTGGGAGAGGAAGGGGAGGCCCTGATGAAGAAGAGGAAGATATCCACCATCGATGAGATCCTGCAAGACTGTGATACTAAGATCCGTGTCTCTGCGGGGTGATCGGTGGTACCACCACTCACAGGAACACATTCCATCGCAGTGAGACACATGTGTGGAAGCGAACAGTGAGTTGTGGGCGGGCTGCAGCTATTAGGCACAGAATCAAGACAAACCTGGCATATCGAATTCAGGATAGCTAGCTGAGAGGCAATCTTTTTCCTGAGCCCCAGCAGAAGGATCCCTGGACTACCGCCGCCACCACCATAGCATCCACAGAGACACCTTGGACAGGACTGTCGGTTCCAAGGCCGTGATGAACTGATGGGTCTCCTGGGGGGGGGTTTACAGAATCTGTCTGGAGCCGCTCCGAGTTTACCCCTGCATGAGGGTGAAGGAAGGCGAGACACCCAGGAGGTGGAGGGTCGGGATCCAAAGTCTTCCAGGACTCATCCTCGGAGGTCACCTCTGTTTGAGGAGCTCAAGGATGTCTGAAAATGAGACATCCTCAGAGGGGACCGGGGAACCCTCCCCGACTCATAGTCGGTATCAGATGGTAGACTCAGGAGTCTGGAGTCTGTGTGTTTTCCCCTCCGTCCTCTTCGAGGTCTGCAGGGTCAGGAGAGAAACCTCAGAAGGGGCGATGGATCCCTGGGCTGAGAGAGAGAGGCTGGCAAGAGGCATCTGCAGGCACTGATGAGGGGGGAGGTGATAGCTAGAGGGATAGACCGCAGACCAGGCTCAGAGGCCAGGACACTCATCACCTCTCCCGCTCCTCTCTCCCCCGAGACCTGAACACACCCGGCTCAAGAAACAGGAATGGTCGGCTCGAGAGAGAGAGAGGGCCGGTTCCGAGGCGCGTTGCCGCCGAAGCGCCGAAAAGGGAGGGCCGAGAGGGAGGGAGCGGGTCGGACAGCCGTCTCGGAGCCGATAGTGGAAACTCGCGACCGGAACGACCCTGAAGCCGGATCCCTCCAAGGGAGATCCCAGTGACTTAAGAGGTTTTCCTGCCCGCCTTGCTTAGAGAGAACCTTCCTAGGTTTAACAAACCTCGGAGGATCAATTTGTTCCTCCTTCCTGCTCTCTGTAAAGGAGTTTCGAGCTAAAAAGCTGCTAGTGCGAGGATCCGGGATATGGCTCAACCCATCAGCCAGAATGAATGATGGCGGATTGACAACTTAACATTGTTTGGCTATAAACTACTATAGTTTAATATAGCGTTTGACCCATTGGAAGAGTATTCGTTAACTGAAACCTTAGTGCCAGATTGTGCCAACTGGTTGCTACATGTACTGTAAACACAGGAAAGAGGTGCTGATTCTAAAAAAATATCAGTAGCCAGTCCCACAAATGAGTGTTTATGTGTGTGTGTGTGTGTGTGTGTGTGTGTGTGTGTGTGTGTGTGTGTGTGTGTGTGTGTGTGTGTGTGTGTGTGTGTGCACTGAGGTGGGTGAAATCCAATGATTATGAGTCTGCCATGCATATTTGGATGTGTTAGGTGTTTGTCATAACCCAAATCAGTAATGTGCATCTATCAATAAGCCTTTAAGGCTTTTAAGGCAAATCAGCCCTCACATACTTAATTCATGATCATTGGTTCAAAATATAAAACATAGCCCTTGACCATCACATACAGACTCACGTCAAAGATGAGAGTTTTAAGATCCCTACCCTGTACATCATGAGAATGACAAGTTTTACATTAGTATGCATTTTCTGAAGGATATGAATTCTGGAACTTAAATGTCTGTCATTATTTATTAACTTCAGTCCTCTTTGGTTTGTCAGAAAAGCAAGAATTATATAAGAACAGACTAAAAATATGAGACATAAATCAGACTGGGACTGCAATTTGAGTGGCTGTAGAAGGTTAGTCTGGTCTTTCTAAACTGGGGAACACATGGAGGCTTAAGGTGAGAATTACTTGTTATAGCTATTTATTTATTTTTTTCTAATACACTTTCACCTTTGACAAACAAAAGTGTGTTTTTATATTAAGAAGACTGGAACTACAATTCTAGTGGCAGTAGAAAGGTAGCTTGGTCTGTCCGCGATGGAAAACATACATGAATGTGTAAAGTCAGAATTACTTGTTGTACCTAGTTGTTTGATTTGTTTCTGGTACCTTTTCCCTTTTGGCTAAATAAAGTGTATTTATATATTAAGAAGAGTGGGACTACAATTCTAGTAGCAGTAGAAAGGTAGCCTGGTCTGTATGAGTTGGGAACTATACAGTGAGGCTTAAAGTGAGAATTAATTGTTGTAGCTAGTTTTTTTTTCTGGTACCTTATCACTTTTGGCTAATTAAAGTGTGTATTTTACATTAAGAAGACTGGGACTGCAATTCTAGATTTGTTTGTATGAGTTGGGAAACAGACAGGAGGGCTTAAAGTGAGATAATTTAACTGGCTTGACTTTTTTGTTGGCTTAGTCACTTTTCTTTGAGTCAATAAATATGGCATAGGTTCATAGGTAGGTACTAGGCATCTGTCCGAAGGCATTTATAAGCCTAGCCAGAATGTGTTGGCTTTCACCACACCCTTAGATTAGTTCCTTGTGCCTCTGCCCAGCAGAGCCACTGGAGTGATCCCTGGGGTAAACTTTCTGTTTCCCATCCACTCGTCAAGGTTTCTCTTGAAGAGTGTTAGCGAGGAGCTCTGCCTAATGTAGATTGGAATCTTGTTCCAAAGCATGGAAAGTCTCCGGGACAGGAATCTATCCCTCCAGCATGTCCTATTTATTGTTGTGGTTAGGTTTAGATCCCTAGAGCATGTGGCTCAAGGGGATAAAGTTTTCTTTAAGTGGAGCATGTCTATCAATTCTGGGTTGGACATGGCCTTGTATGTCAGGCAGAGATCACCTCTGAGTAGGCGGTATGCAACCGAGTACAGCTGGAGTTTCTTCAGTCAAGCTGCATAGGGCATCTGTTTGAGGCAAGTGATCCTCTTGGTGAGGTACTTCTGTGGTCTTCCCAGCTGTTGCAGGTGTCTTGTAAGGTACATTCCAAATGGGGCGGTGTACTCCATGATGGGTCTGATGAGGGATGAGTGATGAGTAGAGGGGCAAAATGACCTCTTTTGATCTGGATGCAAACCCTTTTGTGATTAGGTGGGCCACATAGAAGGATTTTCTAACCACTTTGGCAATGTGATTATCAAAGGAGAGATTACTATCTACTTGGGTCCCCAGATCACTTATTACATTTTCCGTATTTAGGGGGCTACCACCTATGTGGTAATTTGTGTGTACCTTGTTTTTTTCAAAGGGGATGATTATGCACTTTTTGACATTTAGCTTGAGGCCATGATTTTGACACCAGGTATCCGTCTCAGTGAGACACGTTTGGTGGATCTGTGTCAGCTGGAGAGTCAATTATAGCCCCTAGTTTGCAGTCGTCTGCAAACTTGGTCAGCCATAGTCCTCATGTGTTTGCCTGTACCTCTGAGAAATATATGCCGAATAGGAGGGGTCCTAGGACTAAGCTCTGGGGAATGCCATTTGTAACTGGTTTAGAGTAAGACCTAGCTCCCACAACTCTCACCATGTGGGTTCTGTCCGTGAGCCAATTGGCAACCCATCTTGTGACAGAGGGGTTTATGTTCAGGCTGGTGAGCTTGTCTATAATACCAGAATGGGGAATGTTGTTGAAGGCCTTTGTGAGGTCTATGTATGCTGTGTGTACCACCTTTCACTCGTCTATAGCTTTGGTAACTGTCTCAAAGAAGTCCACCAGGTTTAGGAGGCATGATCTGCCCTTAACAAAGCTGAACTGGGTAGGGTCCAGTGTTTGGAGGTTCCCAATGTCTCTGTTAATGAGTTCCATGATGATCCACTCCATAGCCTTGCAGACCAAGCTAGTCAGGCTTATAGGGCGATAGTTCCTCGGGGTCTATTGTGGCTGCACCTTTGTGGAGTGGAATAACCATTGCTGTGCACCACTCTATGGGTACGTAGCCTGTGGAGAGGCTGAGTTTGAACAGTGTGTTTAGGTGAGGAGTTAGTTCGTCTTTGAGCTCATGTAGGACACAGCCTGGGACACCGTCCGGTCCCATTGATGCTGTGTTCTTGGCTTTGGAGAGGGCTGTTTTAACCTAAGTGTCTGTGATTTCAGGGGCTCTACATTCTTCTGGTATGGTTATGGGCCCTTTTGGGGGTGAGAGGGGGGTGAAGTTTGCACTGAACCTGTCTGCCAGGATGTTGGCCATATCAGTTGGTTCAGTGTATTTTGTGCCATTCTGCATTAACTCTGAGCAGATCTGAACATTGCCACTTAGATTTTTGACATAGCTAAAAAAATGCCATGTGGTTATCTTTGGAGTCCTTGGCAATTTTTCTTTCGAAGCTCGCCTTGGACAATTTTATGAGGGATCGTAGTTTCTTGCTGATACTGATCAGGGACATCTTCCCTTCTTGGGATTTTACTCTTTTCTGTACTAGTTTCCTCCTTCTATTGTTTATAGCAGGGGTCCACCAGACTGGTTTCCTTTTCTTGGAGGAGTGAGTCTTGCTTTTGCTTGGGATAGCACGATCCATGCATTCTTGTAGGTGCCCATAGAATGCATTAGTAAAGGATTTTGCAGCTTGGACATCATTATCCCTTAGCATGGGGGCTTTGAAACTTTCCACCTCCGTCTTAAGTAATGTGAAGTTTGCTTTTGAAAAGTTTTTCACGGTGGTTTCCTTGTCCGGGAGTGGGGCAGAATATGAATATCCAAAGTGATTTGTTTATGGTCAGATCTAACCAGCGAGGTGTTGACCTCCGGTGTGGAACACCAGTCCTCCATGTTGTTGATGACCAGGTCCAATATGTTGTCACCTCTGGTGGGAGTGTTGACCAGTTGAGTTTATAAATTCTAGGAAATGTTGGGCAAGGGAGTTAGTACTTGAGTAGTTCTCCCAATTAATGTTTGGGTAGTTGAAATCACCCAATAATGGGGTGTTTGGTAGGACCTTTAAGTTTCCCAGTGTTTCCAGAAATGCGGAATGGGGGTCCTGGGACATGGTGAATGATCTGTAGCAAGCTCCAATTTGAACTGAAGTTTTGCCCGTTGTTAGTTGCATGTGGATGATCTCTAAAGCATCGTGCTGTGCCACTAACCTGGAGGTGTGGGTATCCTTGATGAATATGGATACTCCCCCGCCTTTTGTATTTTGGTCCGGGTTCTGTGGCTGAAATGCATAGTATGAGTTGTAGTCTGGTAGTGCTGGGGTGCTCTCTGGAGCCTTAAATCAGGTTTCTGTTATTGCACATATATTGATTTTCTCCATACTGAGGAGTGCCTCAAGTGCGTGCATTTTGAGGTTTAGACTTCTGGCATTGAGTAGCATTACCCTCAAATTTTTGTTACTTGTGCTATTTACGGCAGTGGGTTTGTCTTTTGAGCCTTGCCTAAAAAAGGCACTATGGGGGTGGCAAGACCCTTGGCCAGTATTCAAAAGCCTAAAGATGACAGGTGCAAGCCGTCTCTAGCAAAGCAGCGTGGCTTGTCAAGCATGTCATCCCAGGCGGACAGGCACTGGATCCCCTTTGAATGACACCAGAAACTTAGCCAATTGTTGAAATTGATATTTTTTTTCTTTATACCATTGTATCATTCTTGGTGAGGGCAGGATGCTACTCAGGGTCAGGGTCATACCGGCCTGGGCTATATGATCAGAAAGCTCTTCCATGTCTCTTTCCATGTAGTCCAGGGAGGTACGGCTCAGGTCATTCACACCAACGTGGACAATGACAAAGTCGTATTTGTACTTGTTCTGGAGTGACCTGAGTGCCTGTGTTATGTGGTGGATCCTGGCACCTGACAGGCACCTAACAGTAACCTTCTCCTTATTCAGCCTAGTGAGTGGGACATCAGTGTGCCTGACTATAGAGTCACCTATTACTAGTATGTTGGGTATGTTATTTTGCCTTAAGGGCTGTGATTGTGTGGCACGCTGGTTTTGTGAAGTTTGTGTTTCATGGTTAGTGTTGGGAGTGGAGGTTGCTTGGATGTCTACTTTGGAGGTCTCTGTTGCTTTGGCAGATTTTTATTTAGAGTCTCCAAGTATGTTTTCATGTATTTATGTGTGTTTTTTCCGGTGCTGGTTTAATGGGTCTATGTGAGACTGGTGGTGTGATGTCAGTATTTCTCTTCTCCTCTTGACTGTCTGATCCATTCTTGGGTTGAGAGAGCTTAGCTTCCAGTTTGGCTGTATAATTTCATCTCTCACATGTATTAGTGTTTGGTGGTAGAAGGAGAGGGTTGTCTGTGTACATGTGGCAGTTGTAACATTGCCTCAAAATGCCCAGATTCACCAGTTGGACTGGAGAGTACACCTGAAACTGCCCTTTGGACATGCCTGGATAGGTACAGTGAACTGTTTTACTGAATAGCTGGTAAGATTGAATAGAGAGCCTTGTCCTTCTGTACAGTATAGGGGGGTCTAGTGCTAGGGTTTATAAGTGCTTGCTATGAGATTTGAGCAAGTACCGGGCTGAGAAATGAATGGCTTGAGTGCTTAAGTTGAAAGTTTGTCTAGTTCCAAGGGAAAAATTAAAGAGGAGACTTTTCGGAGCTGGGAATAGTTATACCCTAGCTAACCAGCACTGCCTGGTGTGCAAAACGGGGCAAATGCATTTTTTATAGCAGGGAAATGAAAGAGACAGAAATTAGCCCAAAATGGCCAATAAACTACTAATTTCTGGGCTGAAATCACTCCTCCAGGAACAGATAGGCTGCTCAAAGCTCCCCTCTCTCACAGGTGAACAGAGAAACTTCCTTCTATCCAAGTAAGGTACGGGCAAACACAGAGATTTGTAACACAGCCCTGAATTCAGCGCTAACCTGAAAACTGGACTATACTAGCTTAGAAAGGCGGAAAACAAATATATATATATATATTTTTCAGAAAATAAAGCAGATACAATAAAAAAAAAACACTTTAAAAGCACAGAAAAGGATGCTTATTGTTATATATCTCAGTTCAGAATTGTAGTCAATGCCCTAGTAATAAAGTAGGAAGAAACATAGTAAAAGCAGATGAATAAAGTGCAATTTTTTTATATATATATAAAATAATAGAAAACAAACAAACTGATTTAAACAAGTTACCCAATTAACCAGAAAAAAAGCTCAAAACTGAGCCCTGTTCCAGCAGTCTTCAATCAGACAAGTTCTAACTGCACACTCCCACTACTAGGGTGCAGGGGAACCTTCTCCAAAAAAGATGGCCTGGATCAGTGCTCAAGTTATACAAACAAAGCTAGATTCAGCAGGCCTGAATTTGGTCCTATGGTACAGCAACAAGGCGCACCAATTTCAGAAGGAAACAATTCAAATAAGCAGGCACAAAAAGCCTGTCACCAGAAATTCCCAGCTCAGAAGGGCAGAATCCAGCCTCTCCTCACACAAGAGTGCAGACCACAAATCTTCTTAAATTAGAATAACTGGCCTGAAGCTCAAGTGCTTAAACCAGAACTAATACACTTTTAGAATAGCAGACACTGAGCCTTCAATCAGCAATTCCCAGCTTAGAAGGATGTAAGCTACCTGTCCTGCTGCAACAGTGCAGACCACAAACCTTCTTAATATAAAACAACCGGTATGAAGCCCAAGCGCTTAAACCAAAAGATTTAGAATAACAGTTACAATTTAATCAGGCTACTACCAAGCAGTAATAAATGCAGCAGAATAAATATAATTGAGCACTTTTAAGAAGAGGCAAAAGCAAAATAAAGTAGGAGCAAACACAAATACAGTAAAAGCAGATGAATAAAGTGTATATATATATATATATATATATATATATATATTTTTTTTTTTTTTGTTAGTAAAGTGCAAGAAGAGAGGAAAGAAGAACCTAAGTGGGTTGGCCTTCTCAAATCTTCTCCCTGTATTAGGCAGAGTGAATACTAGACTCAGAATATGATCTCACTGTATTCGGTTAAGTGAGCAAATGAGATAGATTCAGGAGGAGTGGTCAAATAGAGACATACAGGAGGGGCGGGCAATTCCAGAGCCACCACAAATTGCAGAGAGAGACACAGCACACACACTATTCAGTGAAACACACAATTAGGAAGAGAAAAAATGAAAAACAGTACTTTTAAAACTGCAAGTTTGTACTTAACTTCAGCTTCTAATGCAGGGGATTATAGCCAAGCAAGTCTCTCAGAAGTTGAGCATAAAATGATTTCTCAAACTTTGTGGCTAGCACTTAAAGTATAGAGGAATCCCTTGAGAGACACAGCACACACACTATTCACTGAAACACACAATTAGGTACAGAAAAAATGAAAAACAGTACTTTTAAAACTGCAAGTTTGGACTTAACTTCAGTTTCTAATGCATGGGATTATAGCCAGGTAAGTCTCTCAGAAGTTGAGCATAAAATGATTTCTCAAACTTTGTGGCTAGCACTTAAAGTACAGAGGAATCCTTGTACGCTAACAGTTAAATATCAGATAACAAGAAGTGAGAAGACCACACCCACTTTTATAGCAGAGAGAGACACAGCACACACACTATTCAGTGAAACACACAATTAGGTACAGAAAAAATGAAAAACAGTACTTTTAAAACTGCAAGCTTGTACTTAACTTCATCTTCCAATGCAGAGGATTATAGCCAAGCAAGTCTCTCAGAAGTTGAGCATTGTGCAGCACTTGGCTCAGTTCTACAGAGCTCAAACATTTGGCATCCTTATATGTGTTCTCGGAGTGTTTGGCTTGTATCTGATGCCGTCCAGGCTATGATAAATACTTTAACTTGAAATATTGCTCTTTTCTAAGCTATTTCTGAAGATTGTGTTGTAATTTCAAATTATTTTATTGCATTTTTCTGCAGCTCATCACTTCAAACTGTATTTTTCTTTGGTCTAGCTGTTATAGTTACTGTGCTGTAAAATTACTGTTTGCTGGTTGCTCTGCCTTAGAATCACATTGTAATTCTTGTTGTAGCTAGTTGGGTGATTTGTTTCTGGTGCCTTTTCACTTTTTGCTAACTAAAGAGTGTTTTTACATTAAGAAGATGGGGACTGCAATTCTAGTGTCAGTAAAAATGTAACATTATCTGCCTGAGTTGGGAAAATGTAGGGAGGCTTAAAATGAAATAATTTCATTGGTCAGAGGGCTTTTTAATTGGTTTAGTCACTTTTCTTTGAGTCTGTAAATTCTGCTGTTCATTGAGCGGTTGCAGTTAAGAGTGTCCTCTATAGAATCAGGCCCTTAGAAACAAAATTTTACTTATAAAACTTCCACTGTACCTTTACCCAGTACTCACAAAGAGCAACTTACTTGCTTGCTGGAGAACATTCCTGCACACATCCAGTTATACATTTCCTAACTCATAGGTTCACAGGTGTGCACTAGACTAAGCTTAGCCATGCAACCCAAATGTGGCCCACAAATTTGATTTATATATGGGGTGATTTACTGAGTGCCTCTGTCAGACACATAGGTGCCAGACCATGGGTGAATTTCTGATTACCCATCCATTGGTCCAAGTTGCATTTATATAGGGATAGGGAGGAACTCTGTTTCACATGGATGGGGAACCTGCTCCAGATAATGGGAATTCCCTGAAAAACATATTTGTCTCTCCAACATGTCCTATTTATGCTGCAAGTACAATTTAGGTATTTTAACCTAGTTGTTCTGATGTTGCTTGTTTTGCTGATGTACAAAATGCTCATCAAAACAGGGTCCATGGGTGCCTTGTATGCCAGGTAAGGATCACCTCTCAAAATTCTGTATGATACTGAGTAAAGAGACAAGACTTTGAGGCAATCAGCATAGGACATTTTGTTTACTCCCTGTAATCTTTTTGTAAGGAACATTTGTGGATGTTCCAGTTGCTGCATGTGTCTGGTCAGGTACATCAACCAAGTTACAAAGTGGAAAATGCACCTAAATTCACCAACAAAAGTACGTCAAAGGTGCAAAAAAGGAGGAAACAAAGTACCATCCGAAATCGACTTTATTGTAAAAAATGCACAGCCAGGCAAAAAAAAAACATTAACACCTTGTAGATTAACCACAGCGTTTTCGTCCTGTTATATAGACTTCCTCAGATAAAATACCATACACACAAATCCCTTATTTATACTAGATCAAATAAGGTATTTTATCTGAGGAAGTCTATACAACAGGACGAAAACGCTGTGGTCTGGTCAGGTACATACCAAAGGTGGTATTATACTCTATGATGAGTTGAATAAGGGCCATGTACAGTGGTATGATGACCTATCTGGACCTAGATGCCAAGCTCTTACTTATAGGTTGAGCAAAAATAGAAGGAGTTTCTTACTACCTTGGACACATGTTGGCTGAAAGCTAGGTTACTATCTACATGAGTTCACAATCCCTGAATACTGACTCAATTTTTAGGAGTGCTTTATTGATGATGTAGTTACCCAGGGTAGCCAATTTCCCAAAATGTACTATAAAGCCTTTCTTGGTATTTGGTTTTAAGCCATGGCTTTGGCAGCAAGCATTTGTTTGTATTAGAGCTTTCTGTAAGGTGTTGTCATCTTGGGGCGATTCAATGACTGCTACTAGTTTGCAGTCATTCGCAAACTTGGATAGCCAGAGGCCTTTGACATTGGCTTTGACACCCTAGAAGTAGATGCCAAAGAGGAGTGGGTCTAGCACAGGGCCCCGGGCTACTCCACTGGTGACCAGCCTCTTTCTGGAGGTGGTCTCACTGATTCTAACCTCCTGAGTCCTATAAGTGGGCCAGCTCTCTCGCCAGTGTGTTATAAAGGGGTTTATTCCTAGTTCTGTAACTTTGTTGACAATGCCCAAGTGATATATTGTATCAAATGCTTTAGCCAGAACTATATAGACAGTATGCACCTTTTTCACTTCATCCATTGCCACAATGACCTTTTCAAAAAAGTCTGCCAGATTCAGTAAGCATGACCTTCCTTTGACAAAGTCACAATACACTCCACTACCAGTTTTCTTTCCTTTACCAGTTCAGTTGACACTGAGTTCATTGCATACCTAGATGTACTTATTTTGAAAGATACAGAAAAAAAGTGAATATCTGTCTCAAATACACACAAAAGAATTATTTTCAAATTCATACTTACACTTTAAAAGTAACCACCCCCTCCTCCAAAAAAATATTATCGTGAAGGGTCAAATGGTGAGGGCAGCCCGGATGACTTCTAATGAATGTATTCTGAGTAAAGAATTAGAATTTATTGAGAGCTTATTTTTGGCTCAAGATTATCCCGAACGTCTTATTGATAACATCAAGAAGGAAATTATGGATAATTTGGGATTTAAATATTACCCCTTGATTAGGGGTAAGCCTATTGCCAACAACAATATTACTGCTATGACAACTGATATTCAGGGGACCTTGGAAATAGGAGTAACACAATATGTTTACCCTCTAGGCAAAGGAACCTCTGGAACCAAGGATGCATATTGTGTGTTAGGGTATAACCAAGATTCTTTGCGAATCAAAGAAATTATTCTTAAGTTCTGGAATATGTTTGCCATGATGCCCAACACTCTCTCAGTTTTTCAATATTCCTTTAAGGTTAGTTATAGGAGAGGTGCTAACCTTAAGAACTTGTTTGAGACTGCATCACGAGTTAATAACTTCACACCGCACAAAAATAAGGGTACTTTCAGGTGTGACAGTTGTGCACAGTGTTGGATGGTGGTTAATAACAGTGTTATTTTTACCAAGCCTGGATAAATGTATTCCTAATGATGAACACCACAATTGTGCCTCTAAAAGAATAGTATACATGGCATATTGTACCATCTGTTATGTATTCTATATAGGCAAGACTGAGAGATGTCTTAGAAAGAGAATATATGAGGACTTATATGATCTAAACAGGGGCAAATATACCAATGCCCTGTACAGACATTGTTTAGTTTGTCCTTCAGCCAAATTTAAATTCTGGGTGATACAGCAAGTTCAGATTCCAGAAAGGGGTGGTGATTGGGAAACCAGGTTGGAATATCAAGACATGATATAGCAAATGTTTTTGATGCCTGTGCAAACCCTGGTTTAAATGACCACCTTTCTATAGTTCCTGCCTTGAAATTGAAAGCAAACATTTTATAACACCTTTGTTGTCACGTTTAGGAGATTCTATATACTTTTGTAAACAATATTTGTTTACATATATTTTTGTAAATATTTGTAAAAATTTTTACTAAATTGTGTGTGTATATATATGTTAAACAATATGTTAACAAAATATGTTAAACAAGAGTACACATGTTTCTGTGATGTTTCTTTAAGTTTTCAAACATTGTGTAATTAACTTACAGTCACTCACATTCAGATTTTGATTATTTTAACAGTTTGTTTGTGACAATATACCATTCTGAGTTTCCTTGGGTGAAATAAAAGCACTTATTTGGTGTGGATATTTTGTATTAAACTTTATACCATATTGGTTCGGCTTGGCTTTGTTTTCACCTACAGGTGTATGGACATTTACTGACTTGCTTTTCTGCACTGCTGTGGAGTTCTGGCATTTGTATTATTTTCAGCATTTCCTCTGGTTACTAGTATTTTGCTGCTTTTTGTGGATAGCAGAAAGAAATGTTCAAGGGAGTACACCTTTGAATTCAAGAGAGAGATCTGCTTGGGGAATGCACTAGACTTATTTCCCTGTTTTCTCAACCAGATTGCACTGAAAGACACTTGGATTCTAGTATTCCCTGTTACCAGCCAGGACAGAGAAACTGTGAACCACTTCCTGTGAGTGAAGGGAGAAGTGCAGCTAGTACTGTGGTGCCTTTGGAACATGGAACTTACTCTGAAACTTTTGTGGGCTGTTTGTAGTTTGAAAAAATGGCTTATTTTAGTAAATATGACAACTTGGACATTAAGGAGTGGCTAAAGACTATTGACTTTATTTCCAGCAACAATGGACATTCTAAAGCCAGTACAGATGCTGTTTCATACTAAGGTATGATAAATGAGTTAAAAGATTGCCTTACTAAATACAAGTCTCTTACTTTGGAAATTGGTATTTAGGTGAATGTGTTTTACATAATTAAGTTCCAAGGGGCCTGCATTTGAGAAAGTTCCCTAACAATGTAATAGTGGGTTTTGTTTTATTTAATGAAATTGTAAAATTTTAAATGAATGTGGGTTGGCTATTATGCGTTTATTAATTAATGACAATGAAAAATGTTTTGTATTTAAATACACAGATTCAAAAAGATTTACGTTTTACTGTAAATGAATACAAGAGTAAATATGTAAATACTTTTTGTGAGGTGGAAAAAATTGTGGTTAAAAATAAGAAAAGGAAGGAATCTAAACTATTAAGAGATTAAAAAGAATATGCTGAAAACAGAGCATATACTATGTTCTCACCTAAAAAGAACACTTATTCAAGTGAGTTAAATACTGTGCAATGCACTACCAGGGATGATGATTGGGGGGGGGGGTTGTTGAAGCACTGAGGGACAGGCAGGTCTTTAGAGAGACCAACTTTTGAGGAGATCCCCACCAGAATTTAGACACAAGTCCTTCCTATGCACAGGCAATACGCAACTGGCAGCCACACTGGAAACACAAAGGGAAGGGGGACAAGAAGGGGAATTGGGTAATACTAGTATGCTTGTTAGCTCCGGTTGCAACACCATTACAAATAGCAATGGTTGTGTGTATTCATTTAACAACTTTCATGTTTGAATGAGCCTTTACTTGACATCAAGCTATTCATTAGATATTTAAATTTGAAAGAACTTTGCAAAGACCATGATATGTCACCTCCCTTTCAGATCCTGGATACTAAGACTGTGGTTTTCAGGAAGAGCATGTTTAACCCACCTCTGCACCCAGTGTTGTCCAATTTTGATGTTTTACTTGAGAATGAGTTCAAACATTTTTTTCAAATCTAAAAGATGGTCATGTGACAACAAGTCAGGAAGAAAGGGATGTTTTATACATTAAGTTTCAACAAGGAACTAAGGATTATGACGCCAGTCAAAGGGGGTGGGGTTGTGTTAATGACGCACTAGAGCTATATGGGGAAAATGTTTAGATATCTTAACTGAAGAAGGTAGATATTGTCAGTTCTCTAGAAATGAGATCAAAATAGTGTACAAAAAGATATTTTGGAAGATAATCTCTTACAAGGTATGATTGATACAAAATTGTACAATTTCCTACGAGTAAAAAGACTGGTTATCCCAGGAATCTTCAGAATTTCCACGGTCCATAAGAACTTACAGAACCCCCCCCCCCTCACTGAGGCCAATTGTAGCATTAGCTGGCTCAAAAACACAACCATTGGTGATGTTTATTGACTCTAAGCTAAAGCCATATTATGGACTACACCAACACATCTTAAATTCTTGGGATTTACTGACTAAGTTAGGGCAGGTCCCTTTGATGACAACTATATTTTCATGACCATAGATGTTAAAGATCTTTTCTCCATTATACCCCACCAAGCACAGTTAAACTGGTTTGAAGAAATTTTGACTGAGTTGGATTTTTTTGAATGTCAATGACTTTAGGCTGATTTTGGAAAGCATGGAACTTTATTTTGGACAATTTTATCTATTTTCATGGTGAATATTATAAACAACTGGACGGGGTAGCAATGGGAGCAGCATGTACCCCAATTTTCACTAATTTGGTATTCCCTTTATTGGGAGACGCATTTTGTGTTTACCAGTGATTTTTTTTTCAAAAATATTCGTGCCCATTACCATTATTTGAATGACATTTTTGTGTTGTGGGATGGTACACCTGAGTCGACAACAATTTTTATACTCCACTACCAGTTTCTTGTCCTTTACCAGTTCAGTTGGCACTTGAGTCCATTGCATACCTAGATGTACTTATTTCTAAAGGAATATGTGTCTCAAATACATAGAAAAGAATACTTTTCAAATTCATACTTACATTAACCACCCCTCCCCTCAAAAAAAAGATTATCGTGAAGGGTCAAATGGTGAGGGCAGCCCGGATGACTTCTAATGAATGTGTTCTGAGTAAAGAATTAGAATTTATTGAGAGCTTATTTTTGGCTCAAGATTATCCCAAACTTTTTATTGATAACATCAAGAAGGAAATTATGGATGGCTTGGGATTTAAATATTACCCCTTGATTAGGGGTAAGCCTATTGCCAACAACACTATTACTTGTTTGACAGCTGATATTCAGGGAACCTTGGAAATAGGGGTAACACAAGATGTTTACCCTTTAGGCAAAGGAACCAAAGATTTATATTGTGTGTTAGGGTATAACCAAGATTCTTTGCGAATCAAAGAAAATTATTCTTTGATGTTGGGCCATGATGCCCAACACTCTCTGTTTTTCAATATTATTTTAATGTTCGTTATAGGAGAGGTGCTAACCTTTGAGAATGCATCACAAGTTAATAACTTCACACCGCACAAAAATAAGGGTACTTTCAGATGTGGCAGTTGTGCACAGTGTTGGATGGTGGTTAATAACAGTGAGTTATTTTTACCAAGCTTGGATAAGTTTATTCCTACTGATGGACACCACAATTGTGCCTCTAAAAGAATAGTATACATTGTATATTGTACCATCTATTACGTATTCTATATAGGCAAGACTGAGAGATGTCTTAGACAGAGAATATATGAGCACTTGTATGATCTAAACAGGGGCAAAGACACCAGTGCCCTGTACAAACATTGTTTAGTTTGTCCCTCAGCCAAATTTAAATTCTGGGTGATACAGCAAGTTCAGATTCCAGAAAGGGGTGGTGATTGGGAAACCAGGCTGGAGTATCAAGAGATGATATAGCAAATGTTTTTGATGCCTGTGCAAGCCCTGGTTTAAATGATCACCTTTCTATAGTTCCTGCCTTGAAACTGAAAGCAAACCTTTTATAACATCTTTGTTGTCACATTTAGGAGATTCCATATACTTTTGTAAACAATACTAGTGCACATATATTTTTGTAAATATCTGTAAATTTTTACTAAATTGTGCTGTGCATATGTGTGTGTCTATATGTTAAACAAGAGTACACAAGTTTCTGTGATGTTTCTTTGTTTTCAAACATTGTGTAACTTAGTCACTCAAATTCAGGTTTTGATTATTTTAACAGTTTGCTTGTGAACAATACACCATTCTGCTGAAGTTTTCATGGGTGAAATGAAAGAACTTATTTGGTGTGGATATTTTGTATTAAACTTTATACCATATTGGTTTGGCTTGGCTTTGTGTTCGCCTACAGGAGTATAGAACTTTACTGGCTTTCTTTGTCAGTTCAAAAAGAGGACACTATTTGTCAGCATGGGAGGATATGGTCAACAGAACATGTTCTTTTGTCAAGTATGGTCTACACCTGTCCCTACTAGACTTTCAAATATTGGCTAAAACATTGTCCTTCCCCATAGTGCGTTTTTAGGCAATGCCAAACTGACAAACCTTCCAACATATCAAAATAATTCCAACAGAATTTAAACCTATAATCTAAAGGTATTACTGCTCAATGCTAGGAGTCTAAACAAGAAACTCCACTCCCTTCAGGCTGTCCTCACCTTGGAGAATGTGGACATCTGTCCAGTTACTGAGACATGGTTTAAAGTCAGAGAGAGCACCCCAGAGCACCCCAGCAGTGCAAGGCTATAATGCCTTCCAATAAAATCAGGCCAGCTACTGCACAGGCAGGGACCAAAGATAGACGTGTCTCAATTTCCATCAACAACAAACTCATCTCAAAACTAGTTAGACAGGACAATTCAGTTGAACTTCTGTATGTCCAGATTTCCATGGGCAAAGTTTTATATCATATTCTTGCAAGCTACTGGTTACCCTCTATGACCCAAAAAAAGTATAACTCATGACTGGATTTACTGAAGGCTATCACTATTCAACCCAATACCATAATCGCGGATGACTTCAACTACTGCACTATAAACTGGGATACTTACACAACCCCACATGTACTAGTTGTGAGATACCTGGACTTTGTAAAAGCAAACACCTTGGACAGATGCTCCATACACCCACTAGGGGCATAAACATACTCAACCTGGTAACCACAAACTTGGGAGAACACTATATCCCCTATAGTGTAGTGTCCTCTCTGGTGAGGTCAGACCACAAAGCTGTCTTCTTTGTAATAAAAATCAATTTGGTGACCCTGGCTAATATGAAACATTTAGGAATTATAAAGCAAACTTCCGGCTACTAAGTGATAATCTCTCAAAATTACAAGCCCCCCAAACCCTGAAAATACAGCTGTTTATATGGAATTGTTCATAGAAACCCCGTATAATCATGTCAATATATTCATAGAGGCAGCTGTGCCGATCAGTAAAAAAAAAAAAAAAAAAAAGTGTAACTCCAAAAACAAACCACCCTGGTGTAATCCAAACATATTAAGCATACAGCCAAGATGAACCAAACTAAGAACCAATGCACAATGAACCAGTGGACCACCAAAATTAAGCTTTATTAGGTTCACAACAAAAGAAAAAAGTCATAACCAAGATTAGGAAGTGCTACATGCAGCATGATGAAAACACTCTAATCAATCAAAACAAACAGCTAAGAAGGCAAATTAAGTCTACTAAAGGCAAATTTGAAGTAAAGCTAGCCTCCCAGGCAAAAGACAACCACAAGTCTTTCTATAGCTACACCCAAAACCTCAAGGGCAGTACACAGCAGTGTGCAGAACTGATTGTAAAGTGAGTCACCTACACAGACCTGAAAGATATTGCAAATCTGCTGACTGACAAATTCAGCTCCAACTTTACCTCACTCTCTCCCTAGGCCGCCCTCCAGGAAACACAATTAACAACGCACCCCGCAACTATCACTAGGGAGCAGGTCCTAGATGCACTCTCTAAAGCCAAAAACACTGTACCAGTGGGCCCCAATAATATCTCAGGATGCCTCCAAAATAACCTGAAACATTACCTGTTGGAACCACTGGAATCATTGTTTAATCATAGCCTCCAAACAGGCTTTGTGCCACATGAATGAAGGACTGCAACAGTTGATCTACTGCATAAGGACAGGCCATCTATGGACCCCAGAAGCTACAAACTCATATGTCTGATTAGTCTCATATGGAAAACCACAGAAAGAAATAATGGAGAAATGATTAATAAGAACATAAATGGATCAAACCCAGTCAGGTTTCATCAAGGATAGATCATGCCTACTCAGTAAGGTCACCAAGCCAATGGATGAGGGTAAAAAAGTGCATACTGTCTACCTTTACCTTGCCAAGGCATTTGATACAATACATTGCAGGCATTGCAAATAAACTCATGGATGTAGGCATAAACCCCTATGTTACACACTGGGTAGCCAGCTGGCTCTCCGATAGAACCCAGGAAGTTAGGGTACAGGAGACTCCAGGGAGACCCCCTCCACAAAGAAGCTAGTTACTAGCTGAGTTCTCAAGGCTCTGTTCTAGGTCCTTTCCTTTTCATATCTTCATCTTAGAAGTCAAGGCCAATGTTGAGGGCCTCTGTCTGTCCAGGTTTGCAGATAATTGCAAACTATTAGCAATCATAGAAACCTCCAAGTCACTAACATCTTACAGGAAGGACTAACCTAGACAAATAATTGGTGCCAAAGCCATGGCTTAAAACTCAATACAAAGAAATGTATAATAGTATTTCTTGTGAAGTCAACCACTTTAGGGAATTACCTCATTGATAACACACCCCTAAGAGTGGAACCAGTTGTCAAGAATTTGGATACATATGTAAATAGTAGCCTGGCTTTCAACCAACATGTGTCTAAGGAAATCATTCTATGTTGCTCAACTTATAAGCAAGGATGTGGCATCTAGGTCCAAGGATGTTATCTGTCCTCTGTATTTTATCCTCATCTGGCCCATCATTGAGTACAAATTCCTCCAGTCACATGCAGCACCTTGGACATCCATAGTGGTTCCTCATAAAAGCAATACCATGAGTAAATGGCATGTCCTATGCCGATTACCTCAAAGGCTTATAGAAAGGTGATCTATGTCTGGCATACAAGGCATCCCTGGGTCCTACTCTTATGGATCTTTTGCATATCCAGAAAATGAATATCAGAATTACTCAGTCTAGGAAATTAAACTTTGCTTGTGACATAAATAAGATGCATTGGAGGGACAGTTATAAGTCTCAGAGAATTCCCCTTCTTGGAAACAGGCTTCCCATCCATGTGAAGTAGAGCTCTTCCATAACTCTATAAAAGAGAAACCTGGACCAGTGGCTAGGAAATGTGAAATGCACCCAGGTCTAGCAACTATGTCTCTGATGGACCAAGACAGCCTCCAAGTCTTACTCTGGCTTACATATACCCCTTAAATAACCTCTAAAGCAGAAGAGCAATTGGGATGTTTGGCTAGGTTTATAAAGGCCTCAGTGATTGTCATTCTAGTATACACTTATGAACCTATAAACCTATGTGAAATATCATAGCAGAAGACAGAAAAATACACTGGTATTGTCTACACAGAACTATTTATTAATTATGAATATTAGAAATATTTCTAAATTCATATTAATAATTCCAAAACCAAGTGACTCACAACCTGTTTCTTGATACCAGTGATATCTCAGATGGTGATGGAAAAAATGTCACTGACACTAGCACTGTAACTTGTACAAATCGAGAGACATAGAGTATTTTAAGTCTATATTTCTGCAATCAGCCAGAAAGGAGCACTACATCTGTAGTTTTTTTTTTTTTTTTTTTTTTTACAGCTTCCAAGGTATAGGATGATTAACTTCAACAAAATATAAGCTGGACCAGTGTTCAAATTTGTTGCTCCATTTTAATAGATTATATTATTGATGGAAAGGTTTAGAATGCATTGACTGTAATCATTGTAAAGAAAAGTTTTATAATGTTTTTATTTTTAGTTTTTAGTAGCATTAACTGCTCATAAAAACACAGTTATTTGGGATTTACTTTATATATTGGCTAATGCGCATGCAAAAGCACAACACAAAGACTCAGCAGTAGGAGGTTTATGCAATTTCATCAAAGGCTCCAAATGAAATCGTGCATCTGTGGTACAGCGGTATAGAGACCTAAGTGAGGCCTAACTGTGGCCCAGATGGCTGTTGTTAATTAGTGGCTATAGCACCATAGTAGCCAGGCACACTGGGTAAGAGTGAAGGGCAAAGACTCACTTACCTGTCCTTAGGAGTATGTCTGGAGGATGGACACACTAGGGATTGTGATTTCCCCAGTGCAGACCAAGAAAAACACCTTACATGCTTTGGAGGGTGGGACAGGGCTGTAAGAAGGGGAAACATCTTACTGGAGTCACGGTATATCCTTCACAGACAGCCCATTACATGCCTCCACTCCAAAACTATGCTGAGTGCATGTAGGAAGGTTAGGACTGAAAAAAAAAAACAGAAAAACATTGCTAATTGCCAGTGATGTCAGTTTGTATGATGGCCCTTTTCAGCTCAACCATCTCCCCAGTAGTAGAGAACATACCAGCCAAAGGGCAGAAACACACTAATAACTGACAGACAGCAGGGACAATGTGAGAAAAAAAAATCTAAATGTTGCGTCAGTTAGTACTAGGATGGCATTTAATACTTTGAAGTGTCTGGCTAAAGCACTGCCATGAATTAGCATAGATTTATTACAACTCACCACCAATGACTGCTTACATGCCAATGATTCTAAAGGGCTTTATCCAGTGCAGCTTTTACTAATAATATTCTGCTCTATGGCATATTGAAGAAAGTCAACTGCAAATCTGTTAGTTTGTCCATGATAGCCTAAGCAAAATGTGTATGACAAATAGAAGTCCATGCCTAGTTTCCAAACCTGCAGAGAACTACTAAATGTATGATCACAGTCCTTAATCACATTTCACAAAATACCAGGAAGACATTGAAGACCGCTAACATATAGTAGTCGGGCTGGACCACATATTTGACATCGACAGATGCTTGCAGTGATGCAGAAATTGATAGTTTCAGAGATGCCATTTCAATAATGAATGTTAACTACAAATCTGGGTGAAGAAAATGGTATAGAAGCATAATGCAAAAAATAAACACTACCATACTTCATCACTTAGGATTGACGTCCCTAAATAATGACATATATTTCAATTTCAGACTTGAGATCCTTCAGAAAATCCATGCAAACACAAATCCTGTTGTCTAGCAACTTTGTAAATTTGTAAGAACAATATTTAAAATCTGCTCCTGTTTTTGGACCTTTGTCCTCCCATAATGTTGCTTTGTCCAGATTTCTTGCACTAAGAGTTTGAAAAGTATGAACATCATAACAATGAAATGCACCCACAGCATTTAAAAAGCAATCACATGTGCAAGACCTCACCTTATTATAAGATTATGGTAGTGATTGGTTGAAGATTCTTCAACCTGTGATCAAATTTATTGCACTAGCTTTTGTTTGCCCAAAACAGCACATTCCAAAGTTTTTAGAATATTGAGTCTGAGACTGTTCCCTAGCTAGCAAGAGAAAATAACGGTTGTTTTGCACATGCATACACAAGAGCTATACATAAGTTATGTAATCAATCCCATGATAATCAACATTTTCTAGTATCACTCTTTACGAATTATAACTCTGTAACTCTAAAAATGTATTCAAGGTAGACCACAATTAGTCCTGACAAGCTTTCCAATATTGTGTGTTCAATCAAGGTAGGAGAAATAAAAAGTCAGAAATCAAAGGAGAGTCATCTTCTGGAATGGATAATATTAATACAGGGCTGGAGAATAATGCCTACAGTGAACAGTGAGTTATAAGGAGAACGCTTAGAAATATCTAATATTTTATTTTGCAACATCCCGGCTGGGATTCAGTAATCCTCCAAGTAAGACTAACCAAGTCTTACTCAAAGACTGCCGTTTAAGCCTACGACATCAGCGCGTCATGCATATGCATGAGGGCACTGACCCAACTGGAAGGCTTACACGGAGCATGTAAGACTGCAGGGGGTGTGTCGGACTGCCGAGCAGTCGAAATATCCACACCCCTGCAACCATATAAAGTGAAAATGAGAAATGCAAGGAGCGAGTCCGCTGAAATGCACACATAGCAAACAGTACACATCCCCACATACTAAACCCCTTTGTAAATGTAAAATGTAAACTAATTTTTTTATTTTATAATTCCCGATATAGCTGCCTGTATTTGTGTGTGCGCAGGTGTGCCCATTGCTTAGCTGCAGTTAGCAATGTTGACAACGAAGAGCATAATAAGAAATGTTTATGCAAATCAAGCCAAATAGCAATAGTGTAGTGGTAGAGCGTTCGCACAAAGAGGAGGCATTCCCAGTTCTAGTCCCACCACTCCCCTGTCTATTATATGTTTTAAATTAGTATATAAAATAATTCCTGAGATATATGAATGAAATTTTATTAAAAAGCATTGAAATGGCCAATGTATTAATGAACAAAATGTATACATATAAAGATAAGAAGGTGAGCAGCACTTAGGATATTGACATATAATTGCCCATAGCTAAGCAGCGTTTTACCTAGCGCAATATAATTGCCCATGGCTAAGCAGCGTTTCACCTAGCACAATAATATTGCTTATAGCTAAGCAGCGCTTTACCTAGCGCAATACCTTTGCACGGAGCTGCACACAGCACAAACCAGCGCATTGTCAGGCAACGTGGATCAATGTAGTGCAAAGTGGCCTAAACACAGACACACCCCCTAGCCTGTCTGGACAGTAGTAAAATAAAAAGCTATGACAAGGTTCGAACCCGGGACACTGTGCACCATAATCAAAGTACTGAACCACTAAGCCATGACAGCTTGGGATAAACATGCACTGTTAACATACATATAATTATAAATGGAAGATTAACCATTGCTAAGCAGGTCTGCAGTCAGCCGAGAATTTTCAAAAATGGCCAATCACAGAAAAGTGCGGGAAATGCGGCATATTTAAGCTCCATATGCATGAATACTCGCCATAACTGATTGTAGCTTCCATCTGCAGTCAGAATGGCTGGTGCTGGAGAGGGTACATGCTTTTGAGCCCAACGCTGGGGCATCGAGGAGTCAAAATACATGGTTTGGCTCCTTGTCCACCGTCATGAGTCAAGACTCTGCAGGGCCAGTTCCAAGGGATGGAGTACAAAGCAGAGGCTTGGAACTGGTTAGCTCATGATCTCACCAGTGCCACAGGCATCCCTCGGACTGGTGAGCAGGTCCATCACCACCATGCAGTCCTGAAGAGACGGAAGCAGGACCTACTGAACCGATGGACATAGGAGGCCCATGATATGCAAGATGCCCCACTACTGAGTAGGTAGCCATGGAATGAAATATGTAAGACATGCTAATTTAGTCTATATAATGGATAGGTATGTCTCAATATCTCTTCATTTACCTTACAGTTGCAGGTGTCTGTGCTGCGAATCAGCAAGCCTATGCAGATAGGCTGCTAAGGCTGTGCCACCAGGCAGGTTAGTAATTATTCTGCATGTATTGTTATATAAAATAGGTAAGAGAGCCTGAAAAAAGTGTTGTAGCCCAATAATAAAGCCATAAAATGCCCTGAATAATTTCTCTGCATGTACTGTTATATAAAATAAGTGAGCGAGCCTGAAAAAGAGTGTTGTACCCTATTAATAAAGGTATAATGCATCTGGAATAAGTCTTCTGTATGCACTGTAATATCAAATGAATGAGAGAGCCTGTAGAAAAATGTGTAATGTAATTAATAAAGGTATAATACTTGGAGTGTATCTGTGTCACTTACTTTGAAATGTTGTTGTACCCTTGCATTATATAAATAGTACTGTTATATTAAGTGCTGTCAACCCACAGTTGGGCAGTCCCATATAAAGTGGATGAAAGAAGTGCCAGTAGCTGTGAAGCATATATACAGTCCTCAACAATTGATTAATGGCTGGCATGCATAGGTAAATCTGGCACATGAGTAGCTTGTTAATGTGTTCCCCAGAAATGTAGGTTTCTGTAGAAATATAACTGAAAATGTCACGTGAACACATCCAGATATGTAGATATATAAATATAAATAAAATATATAACTATGTAGCAGTAACATCTGCATCTTGGACAGTTAGTATGTCAGATATAGGTCAGGTATATAATGAACTAGCCAAACCCATTACACAACCTAATGCACGTTGCCTAGTGTAATAATACATGTAGGGGATATACACCTGCAGTCAATAGGAATGTAGTGTAGACTAAAAGTACTTATAAGATGTTAATGGAGGTATCTTTTTACACCCTACTGTATGTGCATAAACAATGCAATTCCACACCTCAATGGGTATGTCTAATCTCAAAACATTTGTTGGGACATATGTCCTATTGTTCTATAAATATCTGCATTTACTTTGATGCATGTACCCTGTTCAGACACCACAGTCTTGGTGGCCTGTTGCCACCAATCATCCCTGCATGCTGTTGGAATGTCCACTATCGTTCATTATATGCATGTGTTATGCTTGCTGTTCAACTGTTGGAACCCTGGTGTGTTGGGTTAATGGGAATATTACTGCATGCTGTTACAACTAATTTGGAATGCTGTTGTCTATGTTGTAATTAAACACACCTAAACACAGAATGTATGGGGAGGCCGGTCCCAGCGGACCCACCTGTCCCTCCTCAGCTGACGATTGCACCTGGCACCAGCAGGTCCGGAGCCCAGCCCGAGCTCCCCTCCTCCATTAGTCCTGTGCCACCTTTGGGTGGAAGCGCTGCAGGGGATGGGGCTCGTCCCCCCCATGCAAGCGTGGGTGGAGAAGGGCCACCTGTCACTCTCCAAAGGTTCCAGGCTGTGGTGCATAGGGAGATCCAGCGTTCAGTCGCTGATCCCCTACTCCAGCTCGAGGCAAGAGTGGTGCAACTCATGGGTGAGACTGCCCCTCCTACACAGCCCCCAGCACAGCCACCCTTGGGGCTGTGAAGGTGCAGTGGTGACTGCCCATGGGTGGGGATCTCAGTTCCACTGTTACCATCTGTGGGCTCATGGGCTTGCGATTTCGAAACATCCATCCCTGTAAATTGTGTTCACCCACCCCATGTGTCATATTCTGCCCCTGTATGCATTTTGTTTGTCTTGTCTGTTTACCTCCCCAAATATACCCACTTCCTCTATCTCACATTCCACTCTCACCTGGAAAAAAAAAGGGCAATCTGTTCCCACAAAAAAATTACACCCCATACATAGCTGGCCATTTCGCACACATGTCCGCTGGATATGTAAACTGATAATTATTATTGGCAGTACAACATACTTTGTTGTCCTCACCCCTCTCTCAGGGGTGGAAGGTTTCAAATTTCACTCCAAATTTCTAACATATGCTCAGCTGTTGCTGGTAAAGAAATGGGCAGCTATGGACCTTCCCTACACCCATCCTGCACATCCCAAGCTGGTTTCCCCTACTATCTTTCCCTCTTTGTGCCCCCTTTTTCACCACTTTCCTATCTCCCTATTTTCTTTTCTTTCAAAGAAATTAGCACGGGGGTTAGCAGGAGTAACCACTTTTAAGCAGTAGTTAGCGGGTTTGAGCCAGTGTGTGCAGGTGTGCGCTTAGCTAAGTATTGCTAAGCATTGCGCAAACCAGCTTACAACTGCTTAAAAGTGCTTTAGTCACTCTGCATGGCAGGGCCCTTGTTCTGCTGAGCAGCAAAATAAAACACCTCTGTCAGTCTTGAATCCTGGACCTTGGACACACTACACTGTATGAAGTACCACTAAGCCACAGTAGATATACAACAAGTTGGTGCTGTAATAAATATATCATGCATTACAATGAGTGAATGTAAAGGGAAAATAGGAATGCCATAACACAAATCTTGTTCTGTGGATCTTTACCAGCAGTTGTTGTGGAATTGCATGACATGACTGTGAAAAGGGAAGCAGCCATTCTAGCAGGAAATAATGTTACAGTAGCACTTTACAAACCCCACACAGTATCAGAGCAGGATAAACACTGGCATATTTGAATAGGGCAGAGGCCATACTTCCCAACTGTGACTGCTTTTCAGGGATGTCCCTGATTCATAAACAAATGTTAGCTGTGTCCCTCAGAATCCCTCTGAAAAGTACTGACGTTAGGCCGAAAAGTGGGGAATTACACTTAATGAATAATGTCAATAAGTAAGAGTACACACTGCATGCACATCAGAAAGGTGTATTAATACATATGCTCTGATTCTCTCACAGTCTCAACTTAATGTCTGTAATATATTACAGGTGCACCTCACTTATATGTACCTTTCGCTGAGGCTGTTCAAATATATAACTGAGTGTATCAAAGGCCTGGCAGAGGCAGAAACAGACAGGCATTTCAGCTTTTCTGCTGTTACACACTCTGCAAATAGCTTTGGAACGAGTCCCACAAGCATACCCATATGTAGGAGTACAACACAGAAATATCAAAAGATGTAGCCATGTACTGGTAGCAACCAACTGTGACAATGCCAATGTTCCAGTGCAGAAAAGACTGGTGTAGTACACAGAGAATAATAGGCTAACCTCTGGCTACCATCTGGATATGTCCACAAGTGGGAGCTACGCAGACAGACTACTTGCCTTGTTAGACTAACAGGTACACAGCAACCCTGTATGTTCAGCAAGATAAACATCACACAATAATATATAATGCTCTCTGTACTTCTACACCCCTACCCAAAAGAACAATATACCTGTGTATTCAGGCTCTACCAAGGATGTAGGTAGGCATACCCAGTACTGAAATGTGTCCAGTTGTCTTGAGCAGCCTGTGCTAATGTCAACACAAATAAACAACAAGCTGTTCAGAAGTGAGGTAATTAATATTTACAGTATAGTAGTTCACAAACAGTTCATGTGCCAGAGGAATACATTGCAATAACTACTTTTGTATGGCAGTTAATTGTCTAATTAGAAAAGAAAGTACATACTCCCATGTATCTTGTGTAAGCATGTGGAGGGGTGAGTAAAATTCTACACTGACAAGTGTGTACTAGAAGCAGCAATATTCAAGTTTGAGTACAACATGCAAATCACTGGCTACAACCCTAGCTTCAGATATAAGAAATATACCAACCTTCTGACTGACACAACGGTGTCCACAGCAAACAAGCATGGGCCCCACTTTGGAAAGCTGAAAGGGCTACGCCTACCTAACCTAGCATTTTATAGCAGTGGGCTGCTATGACAGTGAGTACTGCAATTACCACACAGCAGGCTGCATGCAATTAGTAAATGGTGGGCACCAATTGGTGCAGAGGCCATCACATGCACATGTGCAGAGACCTAGAAAAGCAGGCTGTACTTGCTGTCCACACATGCAATAATCTCATTGCAGCAAGAGAGAGAGAGAGAGAGAGACAGAGGCAGAGACACAGACACAGACAAAGACAGACAAAGAGACAGAAACAGAGAGACACAGAAAAAGAGAGCAACAGCAACAGACAGAGAAAAAAAATTAAAAAAAAGAAATGATTTCCTTTAAAAGCAGATGGAACTGAGCAATACAAAGGAAAGGTATGTAACACATATGTATTTGCTGGCATGTAGTAGATGTTTATGAAGAGTACTCTACATACTGTGTATCATCCATATGTGGCAGCAGTACGTATCTAGATGTATCGGTACATGTGCATAGGGCAAGGGACATACTGCAACTGTTTGTGAAGGGTGTATCTCTCTCTCTCTCTCTCTCTCTATATATATATATATATATATATATATACGTTGTTGAAGGTTGTTATGTGCATATTTCTATGTAGGTTGTAGTGTGTGGCAAAGAAAGCAGCATGCAGTGCTGGTATATGACATGTGGTGGTTAAACTTTGTGGGTATGCTCTGTCAGTTTTGCAGTGTTGCAGCCAGTGAGGCCTGTTAAATCTACATGGGCTGAGGACACCTTCAATGCAGTCTGCACAACACTATGCAATATTATTACATAACTGTATATCTCACTGCGGTGGTGGTGCTGCGGTAGTGTTGTCGCCTCATAGCAAGATGTTGTCCCGTTCAATTCTCAGCTGGAGCGTCTTCTGTGTGGAGGCATACCTGAATGGGGTGTGCCTTTGTTGAAGGTTGTGTGTCAGGGCTGGTAACACGGTATGTAAAAATCCACTACCAATTATTAGCGGACTGGAGTTCCGCTGTGGTGACCCCTAACCGGGAAATGCCGAAAAACACAAACTGTATATCTCACAACTGTTGCATAATTGATATTCCCACCATGAATAGTGGACTGTATATGTGCCTATATGTACATCTATATGTACAGCAATGGATGTTTATATGTGTGTGTGTGTGTGTGTGTGTGTGTGTGTGTGTGTGTGTGTGTGTGTGTGTGTATATATATATATATATATATATATATATATATATATATATATATATATATATATATATATATATATAGAGAGAGAGAGATAGATATAGAGAGAGGGAGAGAGACATGGGGCATACTTACTGCGACAGGTGCCTGGCGACCAAGGTATGGACTGAAGCTCAGTGTTGGCACTGCAGTGTCATCCCTTCTTGCCAGAACACTGTACCCATTAACTACCACATAGGTGGTAGTCTACCTAAACCGAAGGTGTGATAAGGGAACATGGGACATAGGCGGACTGTAACCTCCCCTTTGATAATCACAGTGCCACACTAGTCATGTACTCTGTCTACGTGGTACACGTCTTCACAAAAGGTGTGTCATCTAGGGAAATATAGGTCAATGTTCCCCTCTACTCATCACACTTAAAACCCATTAGAGAGTACAATGCCAACTACAGCAACTGGAAAGGCCACAGACATACCTCACAAAGAGTAATACCGGCCTCAAACAGATGCCCTATGCAAACCAACTCACAAAACCACAGCTACACTGTGTCGCATACTGCCTACCCAGAGGTGACCTCTGCCTAACATACAGAGCTATGTCACACCCATAGCTGTTGGACATCCTCCATGTAAACATATTACAATCCTTCCCAGATACACACTCTAGGGCCCTAAACCTTGTCAGCTCACTAAACAGCACATGCTGGAGGGATAGAGTCCTAATTCAGAGACATGCCATACTCTGGAACAAGCCACCTAGCAATAGCAAACAAAGTTCCTCATTAGCAGTTGTCATAAATACTCCTGATGATTGTTTGGGAGATAGGAAATACACCCCGGAAATCACCTCTGTGGCTCTGGTTGACAGGGTCAAGTGAAATTAAATTATATGTGTGTCAAAGGCCAGGGTAGCGTATGGCTAGGCTGCTGTAGGCCCTAGGGCCAATAGCGTATTACCTACCCATGACACGATGCACACACACACACACACATGTACTTAGTGCAATAATTGCTATGTGAGGTTGACTGAGTGTGATGGTGAATGTGTTGGTGAATGTGTGCAAGGTCTGTAAAGGTGTGATAGCTTAGTGTGAAATTGTTTCTGTCATGGTAGTTTGTGTCCTAGCTGTGATCCCAGCAAAAGATGTGTATGCTATTGCTAGGCAGAAAAAGTAGTATGGCATATGGTGTGACGTAGTCCCTTGTTGTCGACTGTGGTGTCCCATTGTAGGCTAAAGCAATACATGTATGCTTAGTGAGTGGTACTGATGGTGAATCCAACTCCCATATGAACTGTAGTACTACCTGAAGCTGTAGGCCTAAACACTACAGTATGGTGTATGTTCACATTACTTGGAAACACTGTTTTGTGTGTTCCCTGTAGTCCTCACAGATTACATACCTCAGGCATAAGGTTTTGTAAGTAGTGACACACAGTACTGTATGGTACACAGGTAAAGCTCATCTGGGTTGGCATACATTTGTGTGTTGTATGTATGTCTGATGTGTGTGTAATTATGCCTATACCATGCCCTCAATCATATCTGTGTTACAGGGTATACGTGTGTATCTAGCAACATGTATAGTCTAGTACAGCAGTATGCTACCTATATCAACAACTGTGCACATATGTTAGGCAGGGGTTTGGCATCAAAGACAACTGTGGTATACTGGTAATACTGTAACTGTACTTTACATTCATTGCAATGGATGACATCTTTCTTTATGCATTAGCTTGATATATACCTCATGTGGCTAGGTGGTGCATTGTGTCACATACAGTGTGCCATGTACTGGTGTATAGTCTTACATACTGGCTTCTCTTTGCTGCTGTGCAGAACATGGTTTGATATATAGAGTGTGGCAGGCGCTGTCAGCCAGTTGTGTCCTGAGCACTAATAGGTGGTATTGAACATGTCTATCCTCTGACAACCAATCGGATGTGAAATATGGCAGGTAATTGATATATGTACTTTAGGATGTTAAGTGTGCCACTTGACTTGCTCACACATCTTGTTTAATTGTCTTCCAGGGGTATGTCCCACCAAAGAAACCCATGTTATACAGCTGCAGAGGAGGCAGAAATACACAACAGCCTGGTGCAGCACTACACCCTGCTGTTCTCTACTACCAGCCAGGACCAGCATGAGTGGACTGCACTGTGGCAAGATCTCGTTCATCAGGTAAATGACATAGGCATGCATAACCGGACATATGAGCAGGTACACCATCACTGCAGTGGTTTAATTAGACATGTCCGGCGGCATGCGTCTGATATCCGTCGACAAACAGCTTGCCACAGGTGGTGGGGTTGCCATTCATCCCCCCCTCACCAGAGTGGAGGAGCTGCTCCTAAGTGTGGTGGCTCCTGGCCAAACACAGGAACAGCAACTGACATGTGTCATCATGGAGGCCAGAGCCACCCAGCATGTTGACATGGAGCGTGCAGGTAACATGACCTATCTGTAGACTACTGTTATCTGTATTGGTAGATTATACATATGTGGCATGTGTACTGTGTGTTTAGCAGTTATGCTGCATAGTGTTGTGCAATACTGATATTTGGAATATAATCTGTATGCCTGTGACTGTCGACTGTTGTACTACTGTAGTTTAGCAAACTCACAGTAGCAATGGCACAGTTGTGGCCACTGACTGTCTCATATTCTTGTAGGTCCCTCTGTTGTGACAGCAAGGCAGCCGGTCGATGCTGGTGAGTGTGTTATAATTTTAATATTGCTAATGAAATGTGCATGTCATAGGTGAGGTGTAGGCCATGTACATGTAACACACCAACACATAATGCATGTTGTGCATGTTTGCTGTGAGACTATGCACATCTCAGTAATGACAGTAGCTACCTCAATCACATGCAATACACAGAGCAGCACACCCAATTGTGGCAACACCATACTGGACATTGGATAGGCATAGTTGATACACATGTACACAACATACACAAATTTGTCATACGCAGTACACCTTAACATGCTACACATAGCGTTTGCAGACACCCGCTGTAAGGTCACACTTCAGTGTCCCACATGTCATCCACACAGCACACATAATATATGTGAGAGGTAGAGGCCTATCATTGGGCTGTGCGACACTCTTCTACACATAACACATTCATGTTAGTCAATGCTCCCTATTGGGCACCTTACAAACCCATGTAACAAGTAGCTGTAAGGCCAATCACTGAACAACAGCACACATGCATCAAAGCCATGTATACTGTTATTAACATGGGCTGTCTACACTCGCACTGCATGGTCTTGAGCAACAAACTTTCTGCATGCTGACATGTGTGATATGACTGTTTGCTTTGTGATACTGTAACCCAACTTCAACCACTATTAAGTATGTTTTGGATTGCTGATGGTGTGTGTGGGTATATGCTGTAGTGAGGAGTGTATTTGTGTGCATGTGTGCATGTGTTCATGTGTGCCGACATCATGTACAGGTCGTAAAGTGTGTTTCCTGTCTCCCTCCCACAGGTGCTGTGTTAGGGCTGGTTCACTGCAGCAGGGAAACTGATGTCACTGAGCCACATAGTGATAATGAAGATAGGTGTGTTGAGGCACAGGCATGTTTGCCAGGGTCTGTCATTGGGCCACCAATTGACAGTACACAGCTGTCCACCCCATCCATGCATAGTCATACTGCCAATACATCCATCACCAATGCCCATAGCTGAGGGACAGCATACTGTTGGCATTGGCTAGGACAGTGTGATAACCATGGCACATGCATCCCAACACAGCAGCCGTACCCAGATGTCTGGAAGGGTACCACATAGGCAGATGTCCAGGGGTTCTCGTGGGAGCACTGCTGCTCATCATGCCACTGGCAGATGTGCCACAGGTCTGACAATGTCATGCATGTTCCAGGCTGTCATGGAAGCACAGGCATGTATGGAACGGTACACCAGACAGGGACTAAGGGCACAGAGGGCCCATAACACCGCTGTCATTGACAGTATCCGTGACCTAGCAGGTGCCATCCGACATTACACCAAGGTCACTGATAGACATTGGGGAGAGACATTAGATATCCTCTGCAATGTCATGTCCATGTGTCAGGACAGTGCGGGACGGTTGAGACGTCGACGTGGACGTATGCCAGCAACATCAGCAGCTGGCAGTTGCTGTGGATGTCCCTTAAGCCACAGCCACTCCCATAATGCCAGTACCAATCCCAGCAATGTTGGGGGTGGGCTGTCCATAGAATGTCCTAGAAGACCATGTGCACATAGCTCTGGATAGTCCCAGCAGGAACCTGTGTCCAGTGTGCATCCATCCACCTATGGGGATAGTACCCAGTTTGGCTTAGTACCAGATAGTGTCAGTAGCACCCCCGCCAGGCACAGGTACCGTATCCATGGACAGAGACAGTGATCTGTAAAGCCTCGCAGGTACAGTCTGTGGCTGTCCCACAAATACCCATATATGGCAGCCACGTGGTGGAACTGTGTGCATGCAGACACACACACATACTCCAGACACCTAGGGCTAACACATACCCACACACATTACAACAACATTGGCCCATTAGAGTATTCTTGCCCCCCCCCACACACACACACACACACACACACACACACATGTCATTTGGATGGCTCACTGTAGGTCTCTGGCGAACCAACATCACAACCTGTGCATATGATGAAGCCTGTGCCACCTCCTGTCATCTGTAACATCGATGCAGGAACAGGCTTCCATGGTGCTGATGCACAGGGGGTGTCTATATAGCAGTATAGCAATGTTAGCATGCTGTCAGCTGTAGAGTGTAATGATATGCTTGAAGGTGTAGCTTAGCAGGCATGATGCATTAAAGCTATGATTGTCATTGTAGTGTTGTTCACACCAGTGTTGGCTCCAATTGTGTATTGTCTGGCCACGTGCCACTTGGCTGATGTGTGCAGTATTGGCAGCATGTGTTAGAGAGTGGACAGTATGTGTTGGATGTGTGTAGCACGGATTTGCAGGTGTACAGTTGTGAATATGGTGGAGGTGCACTGTCTGCATGTACGTGCATAGTGGGCACATGGCCAGGGTGACATGCTCTGTATTACTCAGTAACACTCCATAGTTTGTATTGGTGGCCAGTATGCATTGTACTACACACATTCCGGAACCTGACTACATGTGTGTATGACATGGTTTGACACTATGCTGTGGGTGATACTGTTACTATCTGTCATTGTTTTGCATTCTGGTGGTATACATAACTTCAACAGCCTGACCATAACCAATCGTTAGATGATGTCTTGACAACCAACACACAAATGTAGGACACACAGCAAAATTTGGATCCTTCAGGTACTATACAATGCCAGTAACCACTGGTATTCACCTGCACCCATTACTGAGACCACTCCTGTTTGCCATATAGCTCTCTTAGGTACAAGCAATCACAGTAGGGATATGTCCGTCCACGTCTTGTAATGCATACTGTGGCCTATAATGCATTTTCCAGATGACACACACATACTCCACAAGGGTATCATACAGACAGATGCCTGTTGTCAAACCCATCCTGTAAAGCTATAAGCGAAACTAAGCATTGTCATCCACCTATAAGGAACATATTATCCCCACAGTACCACATAGGTAGCAGCCACCAGCATGCTGAACAGGTACCAATGTGTACATGCAACCAAGTACTATGTCATCTCTCCTTTGTTGATCACATTTCCAAAGGTATTCTGGAATCCCTTGGTGGATCACATAAGCAATAAGGGGTCTGCATGCATATCCACAGTTTGTTCTACACCTATGAATAGTCATCATGGACAGACTTTGCTGCATTTGAACAGGTCTGACATATACTTTGGCCATAGACACTCACTCACACATTCCAATAGGAATCGTAATGACTTTGTGTGACACAGATGACCTAGGCCAGGGATCACTGCAGTGGTTGGCCTTGTCACAAGCATACAGATGTGATCTAAGGTCTGGGAAGCAGCAGCACAGTCTGGCAAGGATGACAGCTGTGTTCTTGGAGGAAGCAGGGTTCCCACACATGCAATCATTGAGGTAACATGTACAGATATGTATTTGACACACAGCTAGCTCACATGTGCAATGCATACTGATATGTCATACAGTGGTAAAAGCAAAACCCACAGCACATTGACCAACAATGTCATACACACACAGATCACACACTCATCAAGTGCAGGATTCAATCCCCTACCTAACTACTTCATGACACTAGAGGAGTACGCATTAACATGAGGCGCTATGCACATTACTATATGAGAGAAAACACTATACCGGGTACCACACAATAACGTCTTTATTTAAACAAAGTAAAAAGGAGAGGTGAGCGCTTTCGCAACCTTCGTTGCTTCATCAGACAAAGAATTAACTGTTCAACTGCTTGTTTTATATCACTCTCAGTCAAAAAATTTTTTTCCAATTAGTGACATCATACAACTTTTGAAAATTTAAAGGCATATATGACAAGAATATTTTAAAATACGCATATAAAATATATATACACCAAAATGTAAAGTATGCTCATATTTATGCATATAAAACAGTTAAATAATCTCATTAAAAATGCATATATATAAAAAATGCATATAAATAAAAATTCATAGTATATTCATATTTATGCATATCTAATTTAAAACAATTAAATAATCTCATAAAAATGCATATATGTAATATATATAAAAAATGCATAATACAAAATATATAATGAAAGAAATATATGTATATATATATATATTTTTTTTTTTTATTTATTTTATGCAAAAAATTAATTGTGTTGAAGGCGTCTAGCTTTAAGAAATGGAACCAGTGATGTACAACCATTTAAGCCTGGATATCTATCAGCATTGAGCTTGATAATCCATCTTTGTTCTCGGCTCTCTGTAAAATTTTCTATATCTCCTCCCCTCACATTTCTATGTATATGTTGTAAAACAAAGAACTTGAAAGAGTGTGAAGGGTCAGTGTTTAAAACATGTTGAGCAAGCGCACTAGTAGTTTTGTTATTTCTGATGTCTCTTATGTGCTCCAATATTCCATCCTTTAAGTTTCTATTTGTTTTTCCTATATAGAAGGCATGACATATTTGGCAGAAACAAAAATAAACAACATCTGTGGTTTTACAGTCTGCATATGAATGAGAGTATAGTGTAAAATTTCTAACAGGATGAATATATGGTGTAGTACTATGAATATGTGTACAAGCAGTACAAGACCTACAAGGAAAAGTACCTTTAAGGCCTGGAATTATAGGTAGTTTTTTGACGCCTTTATTACACAATTGTTGTTTTAATGTTAGATTATTTCTGAAACTGAAACTAGGTGCATTACCAATGAAAGAATGTAAACAAGGAATCTCATGTAAAATGTGCCAATGTTGTTTAATAATATTAGTATACTGATTAACATTACTAGCATACTGAAAAACCGCTCTAATGCTATTATTTTGTGTATTATTTCTCAAATTACTGCTATCTGACGTAATAGAATTAGAAGATTGAAAGTACGCTTTACATTTAAAGTCCCTGAGTGTCCAAGCATATATATATATATATATATATATATATATATATACATATATTTCTTTCATTATATATTTTGTATTATGCATTTTTTATATATATTACATATATGCATTTTTATGAGATTATTTAATTGTTTTAAATTAGATATGCATAAATATGAATATACTATGCATTTTTATTTATATGCATTTTTTATATATATGCATTTTTAATGAGATTATTTAACTGTTTTATATGCATAAATATGAGCATACTTTACATTTTTGTGTATATATATATATATATATTTTATATTGCGTATTTTAAAATATTCTTGTCATATAATTTTCAAAAGTTGTATGATGTCACTAATTGGAAAAATTTTTTTTGACTGAGAGTGATATAAAACAAGCAGTTGAACAGTTAATTCTTTGTCTGATGAAGCAACGAAGGTTGCGAAAGCGCACACCTCTCCTTTTTACTTTGTTTAAATAAAGACGTTATTGTGTGGTACCCGGTATAGTGTTTTCTCTCATATACTTCTCTTTTTATATACTGGGTTTTACCTGTAAGCGGTTTTGCTTTTCGTTTATTAGTTTATTTTTATTCGCAAAAGGACACACGCTCTATGGAGAACTTAGATACCAACTCATCGAATGATGGTCACCATCAAAGATTTCTTAGAATATTGGATATTCCAAATAATCCACTACTTACAGCGTCTTTTAGTGAAAATATACAAGATAATAGAAACAACCAAGATCTATCAGAATTCTTTAACCAATATAAAAAACTTGAGAATCTGATGTACAAATACAAAAGACTCCAATGGCAACGGTTACATCTGCAAGCATCACTAGACTCCAAAATTATTCCACGTGGTCTAAGAATACTGAATATGCCTACATATGGTGAGTCTTTTCCTATTCTTTTGAGAAAATGGCAAGAATTGAATTTACAATTCAGTACAAAATATATGGATCTCTTAATTGACTTTTTTCTACCCATTGAGAATGAACTTAAAGCTGAAATCATTGCCACAGAATCAATTATTAATAAGAACTTTGTACAAGATAGTTTTTCTAAAAATGAATGAACTTCAGGATAACATCATGTCATATGAAAGGAAGCTGCAAAATATTAAACTATCAAAACTGAACAGAGACAAAAAAGATTTTGCTTTAAATAATGTCTTCTCATGGCCCAAAGAAAACAACTTTAGACATCAAACTGTTTCTGACAAGGCAAGGAATGTGCATACTACACCTTTAAATTCAGATTCCACCTATGCTGCAGTTACACAAGGCACTCCCTGTTCTCTGACAACTGAAACAGCTTGTATGCAAGAGGAGAAGAACACCAATTTAACTTTCCCTGTTTCTGAGTCCTCTGACCAACAAAACAGTAATTTAAAAGATAAAAACAGTGAATTAGGAGCTATTCCAAAGAAAACATATGCAGTTTTACCATCTACAAGTCATACTTCATCGACTCTAAGAAAGGGAGGAACTTCAAACATACAAGTGACTGAAAACACAGAAAGTATTTTTTTAGATGCCAGCAAACAAGGCAACTTCACTTTGAGAGTACCACTACCTTACAAGAATTGAATGAAACAATATGTACACAAAGGACAGTCACTGCAACTGGGTTCACTGGAAAGAGCAGTACATTCTCCGAAGAGGAGACGGACTTAACTACAGGTTTGATTTTGAACCTTTCCTCTATTATTTTAACACCAGAACAGTTGAATGTTTTAAATAAGGGCCTTTCATTTATACCTGCTAGAAAGGCTAATCTTACAGAAATGATTAAAGACCTTAAATTATTAGGCAGGAATTTGTCTCTAAAAGTTTTGTTCCCAAACAATGTTACAAATAATATGAATGTGTTTAAACAGCCTAGCACTTTCATTCCTTATACTCCGCCGAGTATACAAAGATTCCTTGATATATGTGAAACATCTTTTAGGCAGATATATGATGATAATTTGAGTGACTATTACTATGGAAATCTAAATACAAGTGAATATAGAGCACTGAATGAACTAAAGAACTTGAATTCTGTCATTATTAAACAGGCAGATAAAGGTGGAGGTATTGTTATTTTAGATAAGCAATTGTATGTACAACAAATGTATAAGTTACTGCTCAATAATGATACATACAGAGGAATCTCAAAAGTTACAGTGAATGCCATCATTGATAAAGCGTCTTTTGATTTTTGACTTATTAATTACTGATTTAATAGATGAACCACTGTTTAAATATTTTAATGTCTTGAATCCAACTATTCCTAAGATTTATGGTTTACCAAAGGTTCATAAAGACAGAAGTCTGCCACCAATGCGTCCCATAGTCTCAGGCACTGGTTGGTGTACAGAACCACTGTCTATTTTTGTTGAAAGTACACTGCATGTGCTCTTAGACAAATGTGAAAATATTTTAAGAGACACAAAAATGTTTCTAGAGAAATTACATACTAGAATTGAAAGTTTATCAGATATTAATGACTTTGCTCTTGTTACTATGGATATAGAGTCATTGTTTACAAGTATCCCGAATACATGGGGCATTAATATGATTAGAAATTTTCTTACAAGAAATAATTCCTTCACCAATGAAAAAGTACAACTTATATGCAGTTTGTTAGAGATTATTCTGGAAAATAATGTATATTTTGAAGAACAATTCTTTCTGCAACAGATCGGTGTTGCCATGGGCACACCATATGCAAATAGTTATGCTCATCTATCTCTCACATTCTGGGAACAAACACATGTCTTTTCTGATAAGAATCCATTTATTAGTCAGCTTTTATGGTATACACGTTTTGTGGATGATGTTTTTTTATTATGGAAAGGCAATATATCTGAGCTTATATTATTTATTAACTATTTGCATACAACTACTGATTTTCTGAGATTCACATACAAATTTTCTACATCTGAGATTGATTTCTTAGATGTACATATAATCAAATCAGAGTTGACAGGTTTTACCAGCAAAATTTTTCATAAACCCACGAAGAAAAATACATACCTGCACAAAACCAGTATGCATCCTAGACACATTCCAAGAAATGTGCTCAAGGGGCAGGTATACAGAACATTAAGATTACACAACAATGATAATGATGCAGTACTAGCTTTGAATAAATTGAAAACTGATTTTTAAGAAGAGGATATCATATGGATGAAATAGATAGAACTATTTCTGATGCTTGGACACTCAGGGACTCTAAATGTAAAGCGTACTTTCAATCTTCTAATTCTATTACGTCAGATAGCAGTAATTTGAGAAATAATACACAAAATAATAGCATTAGAGCAGTTTTTCAGTATGCTAGTAATGTTAATCAGTATACTAATATTATTAAACAACATTGGCACATTTTACATGAGATTCCTTGTTTACATTCTTTCATTGGTAATGCACCTAGTTTCAGTTTCAGAAATAATCTAACATTAAAACAACAATTGTGTAATAAAGACGTCAAAAAAACTACCTATAATTCCAGATGCAAAGGTACTTTTCCTTGTAGGTCTTGTACTGCTTGTACACATATTCATAGTACTACACCATATATTCATCCTGTTAGAAAGTTTACACTATACTCTCATTCATATGCAGACTGTAAAACCACAGATGTTGTTTATTTTTGTTTCTGCCAAATATGTCATGCCTTCTATATAGGAAAAACAAATAGAAACTTAAAGGATAGAATATTGGAACACATAAGAGACATCAGAAATAACAAAACTACTAGTGCGCTTGCTCAACATGTTTTAAACACTGACCCTTCACACTCTTTCAAGTTCTTTGTTTTACAACATATACATAGAAATGTGAGGGGAGGAGATATAGAAAATTTTACAGAGAGCCGAGAACAAAGATGGATTATCAAGCTCAATGCTGATAGATATCCAGGCTTAAATGGTTGTACATCACTGGTTCCATTTCTTAAAGCTAGACGCCTTCAACACGATTAATTTTTGCATAAAATATATATATATATATATATATATATATATATATATATATATATATATATATATACATATATTTCTTTCATTATATATTTTGTATTATGCAATTTTTTATATATTACATATATGCATTTTATGAGATTATTTAATTGTTTTAAATTAGATATGCATAAATATGAATATACTATGCATTTTATTTATATGCATTTTTTATATATATGCATTTTTAATGAGATTATTTAACTGTTTTATATGCATAAATATGAGCATACTTTACATTTTTGTGTATATATATTTTATATGCGTATTTTAAAATATTCTTGTCATATATGCCTTTAAATTTTCAAAAGTTGTATGATGTCACTAATTGGAAAAAATTTTTTTGACTGAGAGTGATATAAAACAAGCAGTTGAACAGTTAATTCTTTGTCTGATGAAGCAACGGTTGCGAAAAGCGCTCACCTCTCCTTTTTACTTTGTTTAAATAAAGACGTTATTGTGTGGTATCCGGTATAGTGTTTTCTCTCATATACTTCTCTTTTTATATACTGGGTTTTACCTGTAAGCCGTTTTGCTTTTCGTTTATTAGCTATGCACATTACTGTCTGTTCTTTTTTCCACAGGTATATTTGTAGGATGGTGACATCATCAGACTTTACAAAGGTTAGATTACCACTTTTGAGGTGTTTCACTACTCTCTTAAAAGGTTGTTCCTTCCCAAGGGGAACAGACAGACACACACACACACACACACACAGTTGGCCGGTGCAGGATTCAAACCCCTACCTGATTACTTTATGATACTAGAGGAGTATGCATTAACATGACACGCTATATGGATTATTGGGCATATTCTTTTCCACAGGTATATTTGTAGGATGCTGACATCATCAGATTTGACAAAGGATATATTACCACTTTTGAGGTGTTTCACTACTCTCCTAAAAGGTTGTTCCTTCCAAAGGGGAACACACACAAACATACACTTGCCCAGTGCAGGATTCAAACCCCTACCTAACTACTTAATGGTACTAGAGGAGTACGCATTAACACGATGCACTATACAGTTTAGTGGAAGTTTTAATTTCCACAGGTATACTTGTAGGATGCTGATATCATCAGACTTGACAAAGGTTAGATTACCACTTTTGAGGTGTTTTACTACTCTCCTAAAAGGTTGTTCCTTCCCAAGGGGAACACACAAAACACACAGTTGCCTGGTGCAGGATTAAAACCCCTGCCTAACTACTTAATGATACTAGAGGAATATGCATTAACACAATGCGCTATACAGATTAGTGTGAGTTTTATTTTCCACAGGTATACTTGTAGGATGCTGACATCATCAGAGTTGACAAAGGTTAGATTACCACTTTTGAGGTGTTTCACTACTCTCCTAAAAGGTTGTTCCTTCCCAAGAGGAACACACACAAACAGTTACTAAGTGCAGGATTCAAACCCCTACCTAACTACTTCATGATACTAGAGGAGTACGCATTAACACAACACGCTATACATATTACTGGGGGTTTTCTTTTCCACAGGTATATTTGTAGGATGGTGACATCATCAGACTATACGAAGTGTGTTACATTAGGTGACATTAGTTGGCCTACATTGAACGAATGTCTAGACACTTTGGCCATGTGATCATCAAAGGTGAGTTTACTATCTACTTGTGTCCCCAGGGCCATAATTACTTTCTCTGTACATGCTGGATAACCACCTATGTGGTAATTTGTGTGCAGTTTGTATTACCTAAAGGGGATGACTATGCATTCTTTGCCATTCAACTTGAGGGCATTGTTTTGAAACCAGGTATCTGTCTCTGTAAGACACTTCTGGAGGATGTCTGTGTCAGCTGTACAGTCAATTATGGACCACAGTTTCCAGTCATCTGTAAATCTGTTCAGCCTTATACCTGCCGTGCTTGCCTGTACCTCTGAGCAGTATCGACTGAACAGGTGGGGTCCCAGGACCAAGACCTGTGTGATGCCATGTGTGACTGGCTTAGAGTTGGACATGGCACCTGCAACTATGAACATGTGTGTTTGATCTGTGAGCCACTTGGCCACCCATCCTGTGACATAGCTGTTCATGTTCAAGCTGGTACACTTGTCCATGATGATGGAATGGGGAATGATGTGGTAAGCCCTTAGTGAGGTCCAGGTGGGTTGTGTGGACTACTTTCACCTCCATCTATGTTCATGGTAACTGTTTTAAATAAGTCAACTAGGTTTGGGAGCCAGGCTATGTCTTTAACAAGGTGAAGTTGTGTAGAGTCCAGTGTCTGGAGATCTCCAATGTCTCAGTGTATGGGTTCCATGACGATTTGCTCAATAGCTCTGTAGACCAGGCTGAGTACACATGTTGGGCAATGGTTTCCAGGTTCTGTTTTGGCACACCCTTTATGGAGCTGGATGACTGTTAGTGTATGCCATTCTTTGGATACATAGCCTGTGATACGCTTGAGTCTGGACAGTGAATGTAGGTGAGGGTGTAGTTCCTTGTGGGCCTAGTGTATGACGCAGACTGGGACAACTTACAGTCACATTGATGCTATGTTCTTAGCTTTGGTGAGGGCTGTCTTTACATGCATGTCCGTGACGTCTGTGTCTCTGCATCCTTCTGCGATAGGCACAGGCCCTTTTGGGGGTGATGGGGGGAGTTTACACTGCACTTGTCCCCCTGGGTGTGGGCAATGAAAGTTGGTTTGGTGTATGTCATTGCTTTTTTCAGTAGCTGACAGCATATTTGGAAGTTGACGCCTACATGTCTGATATAGCTACAGAAGGCTTTGTGGTTGTTATTTTTACATTCCTTGGCAGTTTGTCTTTAGAAACTGTGCTTGGATTATTTTATGAGCGATCATTGTTTCATCCTAATAATGATCAGTGTTGCCTTTCCTTTAGTGAAGTTGGCTCTATCAAGTGTTAGTTTCCTCCTTCTGTTGTCTAGCTTATTTTGTTTTCTTACTTTTGGAGGAGTGCATCTTGCTTTTATTTGTGATGTCTCGATCCATGCATCCCTGTAGATGCTCATAGGATGCACTTGTAAATGATTTGGCAGATTGTATATCATTATCCTATAGCAAGAGGGCTTTGGGACTTTCCACTTTGGTCTTGGGAAGTGTGCTGTTTGCTTTTGAAAATGTCTTCACAGTGGTTTCATTGACTGGGTGTGGGGGTGGGATGTGGATGTCCAGTGTGATTACGTAATGATGTGATATTACCAGCAAGGGGTTTATCTCTGATGTGGAGCACTGGTACCCCATGTTGGTGATGATCATGTCCAGTATGTTGTCACCTCTAGTGGGCATGCTGACCAGCTGTTCCAGAGTGTTAGAGTTTCTTAACTCTAGGACACATTGGGCAAAGGACATTGTATACGAGTAATTCACCCACTCATTGTTTGGGTAGTTGTTGTTTGATATGACCTTTATATTTGCCATTGTTCTCCAGAATACTGAGTGAGGCTCCTGAGACAAGGTACATGATCTGTAGAAGGCTACACTCTGATGGGCAGCTTTGCCCAATATTAGTTGCACTTGCATAGTCTCCAAGGCCTCATGCTGTGGCAGTAACCTGGAGGTGTGAATATCCATAAGGTAAATGGCTACACCACTTCCTTTTGTATTTCACTCGTGGTCTTGGGTCCAAAGGTCAGGGTGATTGTGAGTGTTTTACATGGATCATATCCAACAGCTGCATGTTTGACATAGCTTTGGATGTTACGCAGTGAACACATATGAGTAGGCAATATGCAAGGGATTACAGATGGAGAATTTTGCAATAGTCTGTGTATGGCATGTATTTCAGGCCAGTAATGCTCTTTGTGAGGTATTGCTGCTGGCTTTCCAGTTGTTGTAGTTGTCTTGTGAGGTAAATAGCAACAGTGGCATTGTACTCTTTTATAGTTCTAGTGAGTGGTGAGTAGAGGGAAACAATGTCCTCTTTTATTCTGCATGAAACATTTTGTGATGAGGTGTGCCACATAAGAGGGTTTCATGACTACTGTGGAAATGTGCTTATCACAGTTGTATCCACTGTCCACCCGTGGCCCAGGGTCTCTTGTCACACTTAAACTGTGAGGTATACTACCACCTATGTTGTAGTTCTTGGCTACAGAGATTTTAACAAAGGTGATGATAATGCACCTTTTGGCATTGAGCTACAGCCCATAGTTTGGACAACAGCTATCTGTCTCAGTGAGGCCCTTTGGTAGGATGTCCACATCTTTAGTGTTTACAATGATGGCTCCTAGTTTGCAGTCCTCTGGAAACGTCAGTAGCCACAAAACCTCCATGTTAATGTTTACTTCAGGGAAGTAGATACTACACAGCCTGGTAAGTTATCTAGTCCCATGGCTGCTGGGATACTGGCTTCGGAGAGTGTTTTTTACCTGTGCAGCTGTGATGACAGCAACTTTGCAGTCTTCCATTATAGACATGTGCTCTTTCATGGGTGAGAGGGGAGTAAAGTTAACACTGATCCTATCTGCCAGGATGTTGCCAATATCAGTTGGCGCTGTACATTTAGTGCCATTGAGCTGTAACTTAGAACAGATCTGAGTGTAACCATGACATGGACCTGTCTGTTGGGCAGAGATCTGCTGCGTAGACAGTATGTCACTGAGTACAGCTTGGGTTACATTCATTCTTGTTGCATGGGGCAACTATTTGAGGCCAGTAATCCTCTTGTTAAGGTTCTTCATTGTTCTTTATAGTTGATGAACGTGCCTAGTCAGATTCCTCGCAAGTGTGTTGTGGTAGTCTCTGACAGGTCTGATGACTGCTGAGTAGTGACAACCTCCTTTGACCTACATGCACAGACCTTGACAGTTTGTGTGTACACATAGCTGGATTTTTCAGACCACTTTGTGAATGTGTTTTTGGAAGTAGAGATGACTATACACGTTTGTCCACAGATCCCTTATCATCACATCCGTATTTAGCCTAAGTGTGTGAGCATGTCCAGTATGACCTTTCAGTGTGATGCAGATTGAAATCCACTACATTTGTTGGAGTGTGTGAGTACGCACAGTATACACATTTATACCATATGTGTATGGTAAATCAAGGTGTATTTTTACAGCAGGGCTCACCTTTGTGTCATAGATCAACAGGGATCATGCTGTGCCTGCAGGGCTTTCATGAGACACTTTGCATAGACCTATCCACATTTCTACGTTCAGGGGGAACAGCTATTCTTTCTACATTTCTAACCGTGGGTACACCGGATTGTTACTGTGGGTGTACATAGGATATGGGTTTCACCTGACACTTATACACATTTGCTGTGCCTGCACTGCTATGTACAGGACACCATTACAGTCAGTACTGTTGCCTATCATACTGGCTTGAGGCATGCTACTATACTACAGGTCTTAGCGTCCATTGCCACATATATTAGCTTGCGACTTCATAGCCTACACAACCCACATCACAATGCCTGGCCTGATGTTTTCTGTCTGCATAGGCATGTCAATGAGGTTGCTTTGTGTTTACATTAGTGTACAATTGTCCTGCTGTGTCTGTACCACTGTAATGATAGCATGGCTTAGTGGTTCAGTACTGTGACTATAGTGCACAGTATCCTGGGTTCAAGCCCTGTTACTGCTTTTTATTTTCATGCTGGCCAGACCAGACTGCTTAAGGTACAGTAAAGCAGATATGAGCATGTTTAACTGACTTTGCTCAGCTTTGGCCAACCTTGGCCAACATTGCATGAGCAATTTTGTTTACATATACTACATATTGGTAAAAGCTGCTTAGCAGTGCTTTATATTGCATAAAACATGGCAATCATGCCTCAGGTGGTGCTGCAGGGCTGCCTATGTCAGATGCACATACTACACTCCCTATACATATTTAGAAACAGGTAGTGTCAAGTTGGGCATCCCATTTATTTTATGTGCGAGTCAGTGAGAGGTATAATTTCCAGGGTTCCTACTGAGCCAGTGTATGTGCTGTGCGTTGCCTCTTTGCCAAGGACAAGGCATACTGGGCACGCCTCCTTCTGCCTACTGGGGCAGGCTCAGGTTGTTCCTCCTCTGAGTCACGCTGTGTATGTGCAGGCCTTGGCAATGGTGGGGGGCTGTTTGGCCCTGCCCCATGCTGTTCCTGCTGCAGCTGTTTTTGCAGGATCAGATTGTGTAGCATGGCACATACCATGACAATTTGGGTACATGTAGTTGGTGAGTACTGCAAGGCTCCACCAGTTGTGTCCAGGCACCAGAACCATGACTTGAGCATCTCAAACACATGCTCAATTACATTTCGTGTTTGTGCGTGTGCCTCATTATGGAGTTCTTGTTCAGGTGTGTGTGCATTTCTGATGGGTGTCATCAGCCACGGCTCCAGTGCATATCCAGCATCCCCCACTAGGTGACTGTCAGGGATGTCCCCATTTGCAAATGTCTGGTACAGCTGCGACAGATGCCAGATATGGGAATCATGGTAGCTTCTAGGGCAGCCAGCACACACATTCAGTATTATGCCCTGGGCATCACACACAACCTGGCAGTTGATGGAGTGGAAGCCCTTGCGGTTGATGTAGGCCCTACCCCGCTCACCAGCTGGTGCTTTGATGTGTATGTGTGTGTAGTCAATTGCACCCACTACCTCAGGGTATTCTGCTATTTGCTGGAAGAGATGTATATTGCTGGCCAATACCTCACAGGAATTGGGGAAATATACATGATCACCGACATGTGCTGACATGGCATTCAGGAACTGGTGCAGTACCCTTGAAGCTGATGCCTGTGAAATCCCCATCATATCACCAGTTGGTCTCTGGAAGGTACCTGTTGCTAGTATTCTTAGGCCAACACATACCTTGGTTTCCATTGGGATGGGTTCTCCTCTGTTGGTTCTGTGTGTGAGGCGTGGCCTGCACAGCTCAATAATTTGCTGCATGAGCTCTCTGTCCACTCTATAGCACTCCACTATCTCCAGCTCATGTAGCCCCTGGTAGGTTACCCTGGGTCTGTACACTCTTCTCCGTCTGCTCACTGTGGGTTGCTCAGCAGCATTCGCAATGGAACCACCCTCAGCATCTTGCACATGTTGCCTTATAACAGCAATGGCAGCCCCTAACATTTTTATGTCTCAGTTTAAGCTTTTTAAGTTTTCACTTCTCTTTGTTGTCTGCAGTGTTGCAGTGTTTCTGAGAAAAACATGAGGGAATGTTGTTTGCGGAGTTTTAGGTGTTGGGCTGGGCTAGTGTACTGCCTGTGTAATTGGCTGATTCTGATTGATTTCATCTGGCAGCTCTGCTAGTTCTGCTTGGTTAACTTCCTACTACTTCCTTTCCTTCCTTTTCCCATTTCTGTTAACACAGGAGGCAGCGCCGCACAAACAAGCGCACACGCATGCACTCAGGCTTACACAGGCTAAGGCGGGTGCACATTCGTGTATACTAGCTTAGACGGCCTTACACAGGCTTACACGGGTGCACACCCACGCACACAGGCTTAGACAGGTTTACACGTGCGCACACGCATGTGCACACAGTGTAAGGAGCTTTGCAAGAAACTTTAGTGATAGCCATGGCATACACCTTCAGTGTCTTGATTTCAGTTTAGACAACTGTAGACAATCCTCTTTTAGTCCTGACTAACTCACAGCAACCGCATGCCACTCTGCTCCAATAAGCTTACAGTCTTTTTCATACATACCCCCTCATGATGTCAACCATCTCCTACTCTGTTACTCCCCTTTTCCTACTCTTACACTCTAGGGACATGGTTCACATAGCAGGAAATATTGGGATTCACTATCCTTATCCTCATTTGCATAGGATTGCCTACTAATGCTTAGTTACATCTCTCAAGCTGAGCTTCCACCCTTAGCAACCTGTACTCAGTAGCCATGTTGTCTTCAGCCTGCCATTCACTTGCATGGCAAATTAATATTTTGAATAAATTCCCTATTTGTGCCTTTTATTTTTTGGTTTTCTGGTTTTTAGAGTGCAGCATGTTTGCGCGGTGCTGCACTATGCTTAAACATCGGAGATCATGGTAAAAAAAAATATTTTTTTTATTTTGCAATGGGAAAAAATGCCAATGGCCGTATATTTGGCCATTGGCATGCTTCCTCAACTGGATGCATCCTTTATTTGGAGCTGTCATGGCTCCGTTTTGCTGTTTGCAGAACGGTACTCAGTTGATAACTGAGTACATTTCTGCAAATAACACTACTCTTACTCGGACAGGTTAGGGTTTCCTGGATCGCAAATTTACCTCATTTGCATAGCTTTCGGCAGCAAATGAGGTAATTTGTATAACCTAACCCTGTCCGTGTAAGAATCATTTTAGGAGCTCTCTTGCACGCCCCTGCCGGCTGTTCCTGGATCGCTTGGCAGACATGTTGGCTGCATGGAGTCTTACTCTAGTCTTAGACTCCGTGCAAGCCTTCGTGAATCTGGCCCCCCATGTTAATAATTTGTTTTAAGTATTACTTAGGAAAGTACTCTGTTCAAAATTATGGACTTGCAATGCTTGGAATTTTATTTTCTACCATATGAGTTTTTTTCTGATTATCTGGTCAACATTTCTTTCTCACATTTTCTTAACTAATTATTCATCTCGCTACCAATTCAGTATTCTGATTCTGTAATTACATCCTCAGTCTCATATTCTCTGATATCAGATTCTTGCCTACCAATATAAATTGATTCAGCAAAAAATTAAGCAATTTTTTTATTTTGGCCACCAGGTAATATACAGTCAGACTAAGAAAACAAGAGCATCATTTATGTAGATGAAAAGCAATACGGGCAAGTAGATAACGTCATATGACAGAGGCAGAACAGATTATTCAAATTTGGTAAAACTGCAAATACACTAGACAGGAAATGCCATTCAAAAGAAGTAGGCCTGGGGATATATTTGTTCTAGATCTGTAAAGCTCCAGTACCGGCTGTTATCAATGATTACCTTGTTTAATTTTCCTTAGTATTTTGGATTGCCATATATTCTGTAATGTGACATATACCCTGGTAACCAGTACTAGACATCCCAGCCCTTATGAAAGTGCCATAAAGTGTGATTTGTTTTGTGGAGTGGTTGAAATACAAGATACTAATCACTGTCATGCTTATAAAAGACACAATCCTAGAGTATTGCTCACAAAATTCCCCTGTAAGAACAATCAAGGCAGAAGAGGTGTCTTAAGACTTAATATATATTTTTACAATGCAACATGGATGAGAGTAGGTGGTCATATCTGAACCAGCCAAGTTCTGCCCTGGTCATCAGAAGGAATGAGGGTAAACTAACAAATACTACCAGGCATCAACCAACATTTGTAATTTATTCTCTACTATGTTTAATATTTTACATGAAAATTCTGTGTTTAAAATGTGACTGCTTTTTGAAATGTGGGCAAAGTAGAATCTAATTATTGAGCCAAAGGAATTTGCCCTTTGGACCATGACATATTTAAAGTATTTGTCACTGCTGAGTGACTATGGCTGACAAAGTTTGCAGATGACTGCAAACTGGGCGCCATAGTGGAAAGTACATCGGACACAGATATCCTTCAGAGGGGTCTCACGGAAACTGATAGCTGGTGCCAGAGCCATGGCCTGAAGTTAAATGCCAAAAAATGTATAGTCATACCCTTCAAGAAAAACAAGGTAACCCCAAGCTACCATATAGGTGGCAATCCACTAAGCACAGAAGAGGTTATCAGGGACCTGGGGACCCAGGTTGACAGTGGCCTTTCTTTTGACACTCACATTGCTAAAGTGGTTAGAAAGACCTTCTACATTGCCCACCTGATCATGAAGGGATTCACATCCAGATCAAGTGAGGTCATTGTTCCCCTGTACTTCACTTATCAGACCAATGATCGAGTACAATGCCCCATTCAGGATGTATCTCACCCGACACCTGCAGCAATTGGAGAGACCCCAAAAGTTCCTCACCAAAAGGATAAAGGGATTCCAAAATCTGTCATATGCTGCCAGACTGAAGAAACTCCAGCTCTATTCAGTCGCATACCATCTGCTCAGAGGTGACCTGTGCCTGACATACAAGGCCATGTCCAACCCGGAATTAATGGACATGCTCCACCTCAATAAATCCAAATCTACCAGATCCACTAGAGCAAGCGACTTAAACCTTAGCATGGATATAAATAAGACATGCTGGAGGGATAGATTTGTCACTCAGAGACTCCCTATGCTGTGGAATAAAATCCCGGTCCATGTGAGGCAGAGCACCCTGGCTCTGTTCAAGAAAAATCTTGACCGGTGGATGGGAGATCATAGGTTTACCCCAGGAATCATCTCTGTGTCACTGCTGGACAGAGGCAAAACAAACTAATGGGCACAATATTTTTTAACATAAGGGGTGGCGTAAGCCACAAAACTTTGGGCTAGGCTTATAAATGCCTTAGGGCAGATAGCCTAGTATAAACCTATGAACCTATGAACCTATGAGTGTTAGCTGTAGTAATAGTGGCTAGTTTTGTGCTGCTACTCCTATTACCAAAATGTAAACACTCTTCAAAATAATATTTGTGGATTCATGTTTTCTGTATGTGGTTATTGCTATATACTGCTGTAGTTCATCATGCCTTCCTGCAAATTCATATAACTGCTTCTTTTCAATATCAATCTGCTATTAATTAGCAGGTACTAAATATGCCATCCAGTGACAGCTAATACATAAACACTATAGCATTCCACTAGGCAAGTGAGATCAGCTCATACTTGTGAAGGTTAACTGAAATAGCATGGCAGTGTTTCTAGAGTATAACAACTGAACTGCAAAATAACAATGTTTCATTCACTTTGTACTTAAAAGGTATCAAAATACTGGTCATCTGGAATATAACACGGGTAATAATACTATAATAACAGAGTAGCAACAAAGTTTACATGTGGTATATGATGCAATGCTCAGTGCCTAGCTTTAAATAGTAGCCCAGATAATACCACACATCAGCAGACATATTAAAATTTGATCTAGGAAGAAATATTTTTTTTGCCTACCATCCATTAACTTGTATAACATTGTATTCTAATTCACAAAATGTTAACTGTCTTAATTTTCATTTGCCAGCTGTCTCATACACTGAAATTTTATTGACCCCACACCTGTAATCAACACTGGTCCAGTTCATCTCCAGTACAAGATAACATAAAATAATGATAAAAGTTAATTTATCCACATTTTTGAATTAAAGATTAAAAAGCTCCAAATTCAAGGCTGTAGTTCCTCTCAAGCTTAGAGAAAACAAGCTACTGTTTTCCCAGAGCAAAGAATGATGCATGATCTGAAGTTTCATCCCTGCTACTTCACAGTAGCAAACTGTTGTAGTGCAGATGGGAAATCAATCACTTGACACCAGGAGGGAAATGCTGTCTGCAAAACAACAAAGATACACCATTCACATCCCCAAACTGAATACTACCCAGATTTTGGTTATGTCTTGATATATTATCCAAAGATTTCGCGAACAACAAGAGAAAGGACTCAGCATTGCTGGAATTCTATGCTCATCTTGAAGATTTCCAATGCAAAGCCAAGAATCTGAACCCAAACCTTGGTCCACAGAAGTGGTTGCAGAATGATACACAGCGCTGTCTCTAAGACCCTGTACTACTGTAACATCTCCCTTAACACATTCTAGGGTACACAATCATTTTCTTTCTCCAGGTCCACTTAACACATGCTGATCATACTGTGAATTATAATTAAAATTTCAATATCCACGCAAGGACAAATACATCATCTACTGTTCTACAGCCAAGATTAAATCATAGTGCTTCTCCTGAATCAGAACCTAAGCTATGGAATAAAATCCACTTTCCAACACCCAGATATAAGGGTTTATAGAGAGAGGAACATACTCTCTTTTCCCTTTTCTTAAACAGGGAAATAAATATACCAATTTGATAATCCAGAGGCAATGCCAACCACTTCTATGCACCACTGAAAAGGCACAGTAAATACAACATGCCAACAATATCAAATGCCTTCAGAATTTTGGATCTACTCCAGTCCTACAGCCTTGTCACCACAGAGCTGTTTAATTACAATTTTGACCCCTTCTGTGGAAATGGATCTAATTCAACTACTTCCTTCTTATTTTGCATGGATTCAGAATTTCTCAAAATATTTATTAAATTTCCTAAAGTCCTCAGTCAAAGTCAAGATTCTGTCATTCTTTCTAGAAATATACTGGGTGATGTTTTTATCCAGTGTTGCTTGGTGTTTTGCCAGAACCTCTTTGAGGACAGCCAAAAATAATTTTCCATTCCTCACCATACTCTTGTATACCTGGACCTTTGCCTCTATGACTGAAGTATCTGTTCCCTTTGTGGCACGTCATTATCTACAAGTCAGATTTGGAGACCAGCCTCACTTTTATTGGATGGAAGGCTTTGATGTTTAACATGAAAGACGTTTAGCATTCCTCAGCTGAGGTGTCTACCAGTTGGTCATATGGGTTACACCATGGCAAACATCTACCAGTTTTCAACCATAACTCAACAACACCTCATGTACTGAGGCTCTGAAAAAGTCTATTTGGGCTCTGGGTCCCTAGTCTTCCATAGTATAAGAGAGAAATGCTTCCTGAGGTAGCAATTGAACTTATCACAACTAGAAGCATCTCCTAGGTATTCCATGACATCTCCCTACATATTTCTCAGATCTGTCCACCTACTACTCTAGCTTTATGACTCAGCTTACCACTTAGTGTTAATCATGTGATAGTTCATTACTTCTTTTTATCCATGACAGCATTTGCTGTAAGAATTTACTGCAACAGAAATAATCTATACTTTTGTTATCATAATATCCAAAATACCTTGTATATATTGAACTACCTGTGTTGTATGGTTCATTCTACTCATGGTATTACTTGAGTTATATTGCTCATTCTACTAATGGACTTGTGTTACTGGTTGTGACTGAAAAGGGTGGCTCAACATCCTTAAAATAAAATAATAAAATTATATATGTATGTATATGTGTGTGTATGGGTCTACTTCATATCACTGTAAAACCACTTACTTAAAATACAGAATCCAAAATAGCATATTATCGAACACCTGAAACATCGCAATTTCACTCTGGGAAACTAACCACTGGGACACTATAGTGAACTTTGCCCTTTTTTCTGCTATAGTATGGTCTTGGAGTTGGTATATTTAGTTGGGGGGTTGTGGAGACAAAGTCCCCCCCATGGGTGGGTTTGATTGGTTTCAGTTTGTTTTTTCTGTGTTGGTGGACAAGTGGTTAGTTTCCCGGAGTGAAATTGTGATGTTCTGGGGTTTGTCACTTCAAGAAAAGTGAGCTTGACATTCTGAATTTCAAGTAAGTGGTTTTATGATTATATAAAGTAGATCCATATATATATATATATATATATATATATATATATATATATATATATATATATATATATATATATATATATATATATATATATATAATATATGGGTCTATTTCATATTACCTAAATTTCATTTGACTGAAATTCATTTGACCGAGGCCATAATACCGAAATTTCAAAATACTGAAAACTCACTTAACTGAAACTCATAAGACTGAAACCTCCATCATCATCATCATCATCATCCCCATTTTTCTACATGGGGTCGGGATATCTTGTTAACTGTTGCCAGCTCTCTCAATTCAGTACCACACTCCTGCCTTCTTCAACACTCATGCCTGACTGTCACAGGCCTTCTTCTTCCTGTCTGTTCCAAATCTTTCTCAACAGATTGTCTTCTGCTTTTCTACACGTGCCCAAGCCACCGTAATATGTTCTCTTTGATCTTTTCTGCAATTGGAGCTACTTTGGCTTCCACTCTTATGTCCTCATTTTTTCATCTGTCTCAGAGTGTGCATCCTACCACCTTTCTCAAGCACTTCATTTCCATCACCTCTAGCTTCTTCAACTGTTCTGCCTTTACTGCCCAGGTTTCTGTACCATACAGTAGTACTGGTCACACCACTGTCTTGTACACCTTACTTTTCAGCTTCTTTGTCATTCTTCTGCCATAGACTACACCTGATACTATATGCCAGTTGGCTGTAGCCTCTCGGATTCTAGGTTTGACCTCTTCATTCAGACTATCATTCTCCTCAACTACCCCCCCCCCAGATACTTGAAGCTGTTTACCTGTTCTGCTATCTTCCCTTCTATCTCTATTCTTACCTTCTTCTGATTTCCCCAATTTGCTGCCATTACCATCATCTTATCTGTGCTTAGTTTCATCCAATGTGACTTCAGATTTGCATTCCATTCTCCAATCCTTTGCTGAAGTTCTATCTCAGAGTCTGCCTGTACTGTCACATCATCTGCATACAGCAGCTTTGTTGATTGTCCTTTCCAACCTGTTTGCTAATGTAGTCCATCACCAGTATGAACAGCAGTGGGCTCAGATCTGAACCCTGATGTACACCCACTCCCACTGGGAACCCCTCTGCGAGGCCGAGCACTGTTTGTACTTGAGTCACTGGGTCCTTATACACAGCCTGCAATAATTCTACCAATGTTTCTGGGGGTCTATATTACAAGACCGAAGTTGCACTCTTTCAAATGCATCTTGGTCAAACATAAAAGGCTGAAAACGCAAAATATCGAAGCGGCTGTTTAGCAAATTCTTTCCCTGGCCGCTTCCGTACTTTGCCATTTTCGGCAGGGTAGTGCGGTCTCGGAGTTGGTACATTTAAGTAGGGGGCAAAGCCCCCCACTTAATGTAATGTTTAAAATTGTTTTTTTATTTTATTTTTTTTGTTGTTGTTGGAACAGCAATTTTTTTCCCTTGGAAAAAAATCGCTGTTCTGACACTTTGACATTGTAAGCTTTCACTTACATAGGGTCGATTAATCACAGTTCACTATTTAAGCATTCGGTGATCTAATATAGACCCGTTTCTGGGACTTCAAACCACCGCAGTACTGTCCAGATAAGCTTTCTTGGGACCTTGTCATATGTTTTCTCCAAGTCTAGGAATGCCCAGTTGGACTCTCTCCTCATTTTAGCTTCTTCTCATGTATCTGTCTCAATGCAAACATCGGGCCAATTGTGCTGTATCTTGATCCAAATCCAAACTGCTCATCTCCCAACTTACATTCTGCTACTCTGCATATCTGTTTATCAATCACCCTCTCCAGAGCTTTCATGCAATGTGATAGGAGTTTGATGCCTCTGTACTGCCCACAGTTGTGGATATTCCCTTTGTTCTTGTACAATGGCACAAGTATGCTTATTCTCCAGTCATCTGGAATATGCCTTTCTCTGCACACTATTAGTACCCTCAGAAGCCATTTCTCTGTCTTACCCAGCATCTTTATCATATCTGTTGTGACCTCATCTGAGCCTGCTACTTTCCCTGACTTCATCTTCCTTAGTGCTGTTCTTACTTCTTTGAGGGTGGGCTCCTCCTCTTCTCTCATTGTAGGCTGTTTCTGGGGCAGTACAGATTATGTGGGGTATTCTTCATTCAGAAGCTGCTGAAAATACTCCTTCCATCTGCCTTTGATGTCCTCTGGGCTGGAACGCAGGTTGTTGCTGGCATCCCTTATGAAGGGTGACTATCTTCTTTGTCTTTCTGTCTTTGCCTTGTGACCTGATATAGTTTCTTTGTGCCCCTTACTGAGTCACTTTCCAGAAGTTGTACAGTGCCTTCGATGCCCTATTCTTTGCTATTGCAACTTCTTTCTTAGCTTCTTTGTTAGCCAACCAGTAGGCCTTCCTAACCTGGGTCAGTCTTTTCTATCTCCCACTTCTTCCTGCACTCCTTCTTTCTTTTGATGACTTCCTGGATTTCTGCATTCCACCACCAGTTTTCCTTATGTACCTTATTTCCATACCTGGCTGGGCAATATATCTTTTCTGTAGTTCTAACACATGATGTGTTTAGCCACTGCCTTTCTTCTTCAACTCCACCTATTTCCTCCTCTTCTTGGGGTGCTAGAGCCCTGAGTAATTCCTTGAACTGTTGTACTTTCTCTCCAGTCAACTTCAATGTCTTCAGCCTGGTCTCTGTTGACCTTAGAGCCTTCTCTGACCACTGCTTGCAGCTGATTGTGGCAACTAATGGTTTATGCTGTGCCCCGGCTGTTTCACTGGGGATAACTTTGCAATCATGGATTCTACCCCAGTGCCTTTTCCTTAATAGGAAGAAGTCTACCTGAGTTGCATGTTGACTAGTCTTGTATGTGATCTTGTGACTGTCTCTCTTTCTGAACCATGTGTTGGTTACTATCAAGCCATTTGCCAGCCAGAAGTCTAGAATGGCTTTTCCTTCTTTATTCCTGTTGCCCCACCCATGTGGACCCAAGCAGTCCTTATACTCTGTTCAGTCTGTCCCAATATGTGCATTCAAGTCACCCATTATCAACACCAGTTCATGTTGTCCTGCTTTATCTAGTAGGTCCTGCAACTGCTCTCGGAATGCACTCTTTTCCTCACTATCACAACCCTGCTGGGGGGCATAGGCTGAGATTATGAATACTTCCCTGTCATTTCACTGGAGTCTGACTGCCATGAGTCTGTCATTAATTCTGATGATATCCCTTACCGCCTTCTGAAGCCTCTCTCTCACTACAATTCCTACACCCTTTCTAGCCTGCCCTCCACCTGAGTAGTAGACTCTGGATCCCAAGCCAAGTGGCTTTGCTGCACTGCCCTTCCATCTCATCTCATCTCTTGGATACATAGGATGGCCAGCCAACGCCTTATCATCATGTCATCCACTTCCAAGCTGCGTCCTGTCAGTGAACCTACATTAAGCATAGCAATTTTCAGTTCCTGTTTGACAGGTTGGTTGGTTTTACGTCCAGCTTTCACTCAACAGAGCTATCTCAGGTAACCCAGGCTCGGCAACTAGACACTGGCCAGCCAATTGCTTATTGACCAGGGCTTCTGGACTTTATAGTGGGTACACACTGGCCAATAGTGGCGCATATACCCCTCACACCGTTAGCAAGGGTCCCTGGCGTGGGTCAGAGTAGGCCGGGTATTCAACCCACTTATCACCAGTAGCTACGCATGACCATTTTTGGCAACATAAGTCAACATGACTGAATCACCTAGAGCCATATTTACACCATCAAGTGGCTAGCCCAACATACTAAATTGTAAACTATAGACATGCACACTTACAACACCAATGACTAACTCTCTCCAGAACTTAAAAACTACTTACATACCCTCTTAACAGAAACTGGATGATATAAAATCAAGCTAGGTGGGGGGGGCTACACCCCCCAATGTGGATGGCTGGGGCCTCCCACACACACCCCTAACTATATATGCTAATTCCAGGATTGCACTACAGTGAGGAAAATAGCATATACCTTTCACTTACATTACAGTAGTCTACACGCTGCCACTACTATGCTGAAATTTAGCATTGTAAGGTTTTAGTCTTATGAATTTCAGTCAAGTGAATTTTCAGTATTTTGAAAATTCAGTATTATGGTCTCAGTCAAATGAATTTCAGTCAAATGAAATTTAGGTTATATGACGTAGATGTGTGTGTACAAGTTTTTGTTTATTTTTAGTTATTTATCTGTCATTTGTTAACCACATTACACCCACTAGGCTGGTGGCTAGCCTCTTTTCATTGGAGACCTGAGCTGGTATTTATACTGACAGGGGGGAAATTTAGCCAGGGCACCTGGAAATGTCCTTATTCTTTTTGATAAGTGCTGTAAGATCTTTTACATTGACTTGAGCTACCACCAACACAGACAGATGTGGATCCAGTTTACCATCTCAGAAGTCAAGTATTAAAATCTGTAACACTGACAGACAAAGTCATTCTTTGTTTATATAATTCCAGTAGCATTATTTTATTATTTTTATTTTTCATTTGTTTACCGGGAAAGTCTGACGACACAGGTCCATTTTCAGCGGAGGCCCGGGGAAAAAAGCTCCACAAATATTACATTACATTAGTTAACAATACCATGTATACAAAACATTAGTTAACATTAGCATGATACAAAAACAGTATTCATGCAGACAGCTACACAATTAGTTACATTACATCAGTAATATTCACAAGGTACAAGATATTCAAACTCAGAGTACAGTATGTTAGTTGAATGCAGATAAAAACAATAGTTTGATATGAGTTTTATTAGAGTATCTTCTAACATTTGAGCAAAAGGGTAAGACAGTAGAGAATACTTTAATTTCTTTCTTTGTGTCACTAAGCTATTAGAGGTTGAGAACAATGGTGATTATTTGTGAGAGTATTAATAGCAGTGAGTTGATTTGGTCTAGCCTGGGGGAAGACATGAACATAGCCAGTTTGGTATAAAATGGGATTTGATGTTTTTTTTTGAAGAGGTAAGGTGAGGATGTTGAGGTTAGGTGATCGGGTAGGAGGTTCCAGGTTTTTGCAATGCAGCAGGCATAGAGTAATTTGCCAGCTTCATTTTTGTGCTTGGTGACAGTTATGTGGTTTCGTTGTGTTGATCTTAGGTTTCTGGAGGGAGTATAGGGTTGAATTAATTGTTGCAAGGCTGGGGTTTTCAAAGGAAGGTCGTAGAGCTTATGGACAGTGGTAAGTTGGCTGAGTAGGAGGATTTGAGTTAACTCAAGCCAGCTGAGTTTCTAAGGGATTGGCAGTGATGGGACCTATGAGTGGCTTCATTAGCAAATTTGGTAATTTTGTTGTAGCATGATTCAATTTTGGAAAGTTCTGCTTGGTGAAGGTTTGTAAAGATTGGGGAGGCATAAAGAAGTATAGATAACAGATGAGTTCTAGCTATGGTGGCTTTTGTGTGTCTGGTCATGTAGTTGTGGTTTCTACAAAGGAGTCCGATCTTTTTATTAACTTTCTTGATTGTTTGAGAAATATGGATGTCATATTTAAGTTTATTGTCAATTTGTACTCCTAAGAGCTTGGTGTGTAGTGTAGGAGTAATATTAGTATTCACTTTGGATATTATTGAAAAGTTATTGTTTATGGGGGGTGGAGGGGATCTACTTGGACTGAAAAGAATAAGTTTATTTTTTTTTGGGTTAAACAGTAGTTTGATGTTGGTGAACCATTCTTCGGCTAGGGTAAAGTTGTTTGGGGTTATAATTTGGAGTTTATCAAGGGTGTGGGCTGCACTTATTATAGTGGTATAATCTGCGTATTGGACTATTGAGGCAGAGGGCAGGGATGATGCTATGTCATTAGTAAATAATGAGAATAATAGTGGTCCAAGGATGGATCCTTCTGGTACTCCAATAGTTACTGGGAGTAGGGGTGACAGGTGGTTTTCCCAGAGAACAGCTTGTTGTCGGTTAGATAAATAGCTACTGAACCAGGATAAGCTGGAAAAATTTATGTTAAAAGTGGCCAGTTTTTCTAGGAGTGGACTATGGTTCACCATATCAAAGGCTTTGGATAGGTCTAGGAATATGGAGGATATGAGCAGGCTGTTGTTTCTGTAGGTATTAATAGAGTTTGAGAAGGATAGTAATGCTGTGGTAGTACTGTGCGAAGGTCTGAATCCATGTTGGGATTGTGATAATAGATTGTTGTGAAGCAGGAATTTCATTAGTTGTGAGTGGACTACTCTCTCTAAAATCTTTGATAGGGGTGATAGTATTGCAATAGGGTGGTAGTTTGTAATTTCAAGGGATTGTCCCCCTTTATGTAATGGTATTATGTGTGATATTTTCCATGATTTGGGTACTTTGAATTCAGTTATAGATCTGTTAATGAGAATGGACACAGGATAGGCTATGGCCTCTGCAGTAATTTGTAGGAATTCTGCTGGTAGTTTGTCTACTGCTGGGGTTGTTGTCTTCAGTTTTTTTAGAAGTTTGGTAATAATTGTAGTACTGACTGGTTCTAGGGAGAAACTATGTGTATTATTATCTGTGTTGGAAGGGGTGGGGGCTGTTATTGATGTTGTGTGAGTGCTAGTTGTTTGGGTATTGGCTAGGGTTTGGATGGTTTCAGTAAAGTATTTGTTAAAGTGGGTGGGGATGTTGTGTAGACTGTTTGGTAGTATAGGGGAAGGAGTGGAAGATTTAGGTTGTTAATTGACGCCCCAAAGTTTTGTGGGTTGTTAGAGTGTTTTTCCTGTAGGGTTTTATAGTAACTAGTTTTGTCAATTTTTATGTGTTTTTGGCTTGATTCTATAGTTCATGATATTTTTGTTTTAGGATAGGGGTTTTGTGTTTATGGAATTGCAACCAGGCTTTGTCTCTTTCTTTCATTAGGGATCTGGTGTCTTTTGATAGCCATGGTGCAAGGTTGGTTTTAATTCTGGTGGTTCTAGGTGGAGCATGGGAGTTCAGGATGGTTGTGTTGAAGTATTCTACAGCTTCATCTAGTGGTAAGTATTTTAGTGGAGTCTATATACAGGATTTGAGTGAATTTACCAAGTCTTGAGATATGAAGTACTTTTTGTTTCTTATGACCTTGATAATGGGTTGTTTAGTTAGTTGGGGGTCGATTCCTAATTAGGTATGTTGCTTGATGATCACTAAGGCTGTCAGGCAGACAACCTGAGAGATGGACTTGACTGGGGTCAGATACTAGTATCCAATCCAGGATTGACTGTCGCTTAGAGGTTTTGTTTGTTCTTGTAGGATTATTAATAATTTGGGTAAAACCATGGAGGTTAATATGGGTGGTGGGGTTATGACTGTTACAGTCAAACCAATCTATGTTAAAGTCACCTGCAAGAATGGTTTCCTGTGGATGAGTGATTTTCATCCAGTTTAGTAGGTTTTCAAGTACATTAGTGTTGTTGCCTGGTGGTATATAGCCTCCTGCTAATGTGATTTGTTTGGGTTAAGTTTTAGTGTGGCTAATATTAGTTCTATGTGTTGAATTTCTTGAGTGTTGTATTTAATTTGTTCTATTGAGAGGTGACTTTGGAAAAGGATGGCTACACCCCCTCCTTTTTTACCTAGTCTAACTTTACATATAATATTATAGCCAGGGGCTGTTATTTCATTATTGTGGTGGATGGGCTTAAGCCAAGTTTCAGTAAGTACTATGATGTCAGGTTTGTGTAGGGCTAGTAGGGCATATAGATCATGTGTTTTGTTGAGAATGCTTCTTATATTAATGTTTAGAAGGAGTAGGGATGAGCTAGACCGGATATATATTGGATTGGGGTTAGTTGGGTAGGTGCTATTGCAGGTGTTGGGACCTGGGTTTTGGAGAATATCACCACAGCATGAGAGTTTTTGAAGTATGTGGATGTAGAGCTTGCTTAGTTTGTGAGTTATTTTGGTTATTTTATTGGATGAGTTGGCATGAAGTTTGTAGGTGCTAATTCCATAAAGATAGGAAGGTGATGGAGAAGGGTAGAGGTCACAGAGTTATTGGTGAGGAGATAGTAATGGAGGTGGTGATAGTTGAGTCAGTTTGCCATGGTGGTGGAGGGATGATATACAGATTTGTGTGGTAAGATGAAAACAAGGATAGGAGGACAAGAGAAGAGAGGCCTATTGTGTGTAATAGGGTAAGTAGAAGGTGTTTGGTTGGAGTATGGACCATATTGTTTAGTTGTGAGGTGGGTTATGGACTAGGATAGGGCTGAAATATGGTAGAGATTGAGTTGAACTAAAAGGTGTGGTCTACAATATGGAAGTGTAGAGATGGAGTTAGATTATAGGGTGTGGTATCCGATTTGGGTTGTGTAGAGAAGGATGTGATGGGCTCTATTAGTGTAAGGGGTAATTACATGTACTGTGTGGTAGGACAGTTATGTTGGGGGAGTGGCTAGGAGTGTGGTGTATAGCTATAAATGCAATTGATGTGGGGGTGGGTGGGAATGGGGGTAGGCTAGGGGAGTGAAGTGAGCCCGAGTGTAGAGAGGGCGAATGGAGTGGGGATGAACTGAGCCAGTCCCGCGCTAGCAAAAACAATCAGTTCCACAGGTAAATTTGTTATTACTTAATGTAATTTGGTGGAAATGCTGTTGGTCAACTAATTTAAGTGTAGGATACCTTGGTTCAATAGGGTTTGTTAGCTGCTCTGACAGTTTATTCACGACTATGTCTAAAAACTATAACTATTGTTAGTAAGAAGTGTTTTACTTTTATTCTCCTTTAGTTTAAGGTTCTGATTCTCTGTTTTCTAGGGAGCAGCTAGGAGTGAGGGCTAGACGGACTATACTGCCATCCTGTGGTTAAAAAGAGGAAACACGCTCCCTAGTGGAGGGTGACTAAATAATTATATCAGGCTTAGCTGTTTAGGGGGATGGCTGGTCCGTGCGGTGCGCAAGCCAGTAGTTAACAGTTTCAGGGGTGAAATACAATTATACTACAGTAGGTAGACCTACTTTTTGTTTAAACACTTGACAATTGGAGGTCCTGTTTTGGTTGGAGGGTTGAATAGCTGTGCTACTGTCTTCAGGACTAGGGAGTAGCCGAGGGCAGTGTCTTTCCTAGGTATTTTAGCTGTAAAAGGAGGAAAGGAACATGTGAGACACTAACTACATGAGTGAGGCAGAGAGAAGAAAGGGGTTAGCAGTAGTGGGGTGGAGGTGTAATATAACAAAATAAAGGTGCTTTGGGTGGAGGTAGGAGGTGGCTTATATTGCTAGGATAGTTAAGATGGGGATAGAGTTAGGTAAAGATGTTCGTAAGATGAGGGAAGTGTGTGCAAAGTAAGGCCTATTATGAAAAACAGAGAAGGGGGAGATATACTTATCACAGTAATACATATACAGCTATATTATAACACATTGCACTTTAGATCACTCTGTATTTCAGATATTTTGATTGCTGAAAATAGTACTATTTTCCCTTTATGGTTATTATGTCTGTCTCTAATTGCACATTTTTTTGCTGCATTTTGTTCTTCTTATTGACAATATATTTTTTCATTAACTGGAATCATCCATGGAAATTAAACATGTCACACTATGTATTCTCAGTTACCAGATTTATGATTAAGTACAGGATTTATGTTACAAATATGACATATACATCTTAAAGAGGCAGATATTTACTGAAAAAATCTAATATTATCTTTTGAATGTGTTTCATTAAAACGATTGACATTTTCCATACCTATGCCATTCTCCCTTCCTTTTTCAGCAACTATTCCAAATTATAATCCTGTGTATCCTATTCCCCAGAATTAATACTAAGAATCTTTATCTGTTGTTGAACTAAAGAAATGCCTTGTAATACACTGACAAATTCCTTTTCCTATGCCACCCAGCACACTAAATACATTCTGCTCCTATACTTTGCACTTCCTCTCATACTTTCTAATACACCAAAAACATTTTATGATACTTTTCATCACACTAAATATTGAAAGGTAGCTTAACAGAAGTGAAATCTAGTTATTGTACTTTATCATAATGATGGGCTCTTTGGCTTTGTACCATTATGCAGGCAATAATGTCTAGCATAGTTGGTGTTGCAGAGGAAATAATGGAATGTCCTCAGTGTTTCTGTGTCCAGATCCATCCCATCACCCTTAGATGATCCAATGTTTTCCCTTAGAAAATTACCTTAGTATTTGTTTTAGGGGACTGGTATGCTTCATGTATGGAGTTTTAACTTCTGTAGGGTGTATTTTTTGGTGCTATGTGTTTGGTTTATGAGAAAAAGTAAATGGTCCCTTGCATTCTTTCTTTGTTTTGCTTAAAGAGAATTACTTCAAAAATCAATAACCTCACTACCTTCTAACATTTTTACACCAAATTTTCAACATATTATCTATAAGCTCCCATTGAATAGACTATGCTACTGCCATTATGCAATTCTGTCCAAAAATGTTGTTTCACCAAATGACTTACAGATAATATTTTCAGTCAGAACTGTGCAATGGTTACTTTATAGTTCATGAAGTGGGCACCTATTAATACACTGAGAATGTTGAGTGGAAACAATAAGAAGTGATAAAGTTATGGATGTTTAATTTATTAATAAGAATTTTCAGAATTTTTATTGAACACTTTTACGTAGAATAATCACCTGTAAATAAGTCATGTTTGTACATTTTAACACTAAAAAATACTGAACGTTGGCATTTAACAAGGAAAAAACGTAATAAATTTTGACCTAGGCTATTCATTTGAACAAAATATATGTTTTATTCTGCCTTCCTTCTTCCTAGCCTGTACAGGTGACCTGGAAACAAAACATGAGTGCCCTCTCCTTCTGTGTTCCCTTTACTTTCAGAGAAATGTTATGTTGAACAGTAGACTTGAGATGTGGGAGTGGTCATTAACTGAAAGTCTTCTGTCTTTAATGCATTTCTTTTCTTTTTTTACTATGTGAGTCCTGCAACCCAGTAAGTGGCAAGGTACTGCAGTTTAGACTGATCATACAGACTAGCACTGCTACATGATATGTGTTTGTAAATAACCTGCCTCATAAAATATTTTAATTCAGTGGGTTTTCTGTGGTATTATCAACATATTTTTGTCCATTAATTAATCAAATTAGCCGTGGTGGTGCAGCGATAGCATTGTTGCCTCACAGCAAGAGGTTCTCCCGTTCGATTCTCAGCAGGAGTGCGGAGAGTGCCTTCTGTGTGGAGTCTGCATGTTCTCCCCGCTGGTTGGTGGGCGTTCGAAAGACATGCGTAAATGGATGTGCCTTCACTGAATGTTGAACATCGAGCTGGCACCTCGGCGTTCGTGAAAATCTACTGCCAATCATTAGAGGACCGGAGTTCCGCTGTGGCGACCCCTAACCGGGAAAAGCCAAAAGACAACAACAACATTGTGTTCTGCATGTCATTTTCTAAATATCATTAGTAGGACACTTATAAAAACATCATGTAATGACATCCACATATTTAAACTAAAATTGGGAATGTAAGAATGTTCTGTATGATATGTTTTATTCACTTGGTTCACATATTCATAATATTTGTTAACAACATTATTCCTTATTTAGGCTTTATGCTAATAGACTTTCTTATCACCTGGTGATATTGTTTACATTACAGAGACATTGAACTTTGTGCTTCCGAATGTAATTAGCATTCTATACTTCTAGCCAGATTGTCCCATAGATGTGCTTTCAAGTCATGCTGTGATAACTTCAAGTGTAGTGTCTGTTTTTATTTTACTGTTAATCTATGAGATACAATATTCAAATATACAAAACAGGTGTTCATTCTCAGTGCCTTAAATTCCTTTATGAGATGAATTCCTCAAAGGTCAAGTGAGCACCTCCCTTTATAGCTAAAGGGCAGATTATAAAGCTGTCATCAATACCTAAAAACAAGAAGTGAGAGATGTCCTGACAGGCCTTAAATTCCTTTCTTGAAGGATTACTATAATTCATAGCAACATAGCTCATTATGGTGACTTACAGCTCATATGAGAGATTCTGGTAGAGCTTGTGTACATAAAACTACAGGAAAATACAACAGCAATAAAATGAATGCATGCATATATGCATATATGTCTGTATGTCTGTGTGTATGTCTGCATTTATTTATCTATTTTTACCCCCAGTGTCATTATAGTTTAAAGTGTTATGGCTCTAAATTGGGCCAAACTGCCAACAATTGTCTTTCCAGAGTTACTTGAACATTAACTTAAGGCACGTGCTGGAAAGTAGGAAAAAAAACTTTAGAGGGCTTTCTAATTAGTTACTTAGAATTTCTGGTCTTTGACATCAACCTCACACATTAAAGTGACAGCTTTAGACATTCTGACTTGCAGATATTTCTGGCAGGGGCTAGACATTTCTTTAGTACAGGGTGGAAAATGAGCTAGCATCTTCACAGATTGGACAAAATTCAACCCCAGTCCCTTGGATTAAATACTCTGCTAACTGTCATAGAATTGCAGCTCTTGTGGTGCAGATGTAGATTTACCATCCTACCATCCGAGGATAAAGCTGTCTCTGTTTTTTAAATAAATTTATATTACATTATATTTCAATGACAGTAACAGGATATGATAAGCCTATCTAGTTTGTGCTTAAATGCATTTGATATTCCTTCATTTAGTCATCCCTACCACCCCCTCACCTTTCCTCCACATGCCCATTGGCCTCTTGCATGCCACTGTGGATTTATTCTCTCTTAGCCATTTTGTTAGTCCATTCATGAGGTCCACATATCTCTTCATGAGGAAGCACTTTTGGAGATCCAGGGAGTAGTTAACCACTATTATCTGATACCGGTGCACCCTCCTCCCTGTCTGTCCTTCCTATTCAGGATGACCCCTTCATATCTGCAGAACATAATCTAGGTCATCAATATAATGACTTCCTTTTCTCTTCTGATGTCTTGTGAGAAGAGCTACAGTTCTTCCCTTCTGTGATCATATAATTTCCTTCTGTCTCACCCCACATTTCTGATGGCTTTCCTACAGACTCCTTTAGCAACCTGATGTCTCTCTTCCTGTACAGCCTCCTGACCTGCATAAACTCTGTGTATGGCCTGACCAGAATCCTTTACAGTGGGAGTGTTACTTCTTACAGAATCTATATAAACTATACTTGTAAGGATACAGCCCAACATTCTTTTTACTGTTGCCACTGCCTTATTGCTATATTTCTAGTGGTCCAATACAGGTCCAATCAACGAAACCAGATCCTTTTTTTCCTCTATTGCTTTCAGATCCACTTTCCCAATAATATGTCACATGACGGTTGCTGTGGTCCAAGTATAGTAACTTGCTTTTCTCTTCAATTAACCTAAAGTGCAACTTTATGCCAACTTAGTCACCTTTTTCAAACTATCCCTGAAATTCTCTTCCTCCACTGCTGTTTTAACTTTCTATCATCAGTTAAGAGACTGATCCTGTGCATGTGTACAAAACAATTATGATGGAGAGTACTAGACCAGGGACAGACCTTGTAGTTCTCAGACATCTTCCTTCTTCCTAAAATTATTTCCACCAACATCATCAGTATGGGTCCTACCATTTAATCAAGCAACAATTCAGTTTGTCTTGATCCTTCACTAGCAACAACAGTCTTCCTAGTAGCCTTATCTGCAGGACCATAGCAAAGGCCGTGCTGAAGTCCAGCTTGCTGTCTTCCTGTCCTGAGGCATCTTTTCAGTGGACAGTGTTCTGTTGAAAACCTTATTCAGGGGACCTTCCATCACAATGCCCAAATACCTCTAACACGGTGTTTGTTCACGCCTCTCCCTGTTCTGCTTTATCTCCCTCCCAGCATTTTATCTTCTTCTTTGTTTCATTTGAAAAGTTGCAAATTTTCATTCAGTACCTTTACTTTTTACTAGTCTTCAATTATTTCTGTCCTCATTTTTCTGTCTGGCCCTCCCTTCATTCTGTCTGCTATATGCCTAAAAGCCTTTGTTCCTCCTCTTGATGCCTTCTGCCCACTCCCTTTCAGCTTGTACCTTTGTTACCCCCTTCTTTTTTGTTGACCACCCTGCACCTCTGTACTGTGTCCTTTTTACCGACTCACACCCTCACTTCCATCTCTTGTACACCAGCCTTTTGCCACTGTCATTAATTTCATCATTAGACAACAGAATTAAGGAGTGAATCCTCATTAGATAACAGAATTAAGGGGTGAATCCTCAGAAAGTTGAGCTCCAGAAACAACAAGCTAATGGTCTTTCTATTCTTATCCTTAGTCATGACATACCTGGAAACTGTGGGTAGTTCAGGAGGCTATACAAGGAAGTGAATATCAGGCTTCTGGTAGAAATCCAGACAAAAGCCACAAGTAAGGTCCATGATGGAGGGGAAGAGACATAAACAGACACTAGAGGAACTAAAGCTCTGCTCATCCAAGAAGAAAAAAGAGAGGTAAGACATGATATAGTTACACAAGATTATGCCAGGGAAATGTGAAGGGGTTGTACTGAGCAGGAAGGACACAGGGCAGAAGCAGCATACCCTGGTGCCAAATACCCAACTAACTCCATGGCAGCTCAAGAGCATGTCTTTGCAGAGAGGGTTGTGGAACCAGAAAAAGGATTACCAGAATGGGTGGAGAGGGAGGCATGAGACAGATAAATGTAAAGTACAGGGCTGAAGGATTTACTTCCTCCATTGTCTACAGGTGTGTGTGTGTGTTTTATTTTATTTGACATTTGTTGACCAGGATTGTCCAACTGAGCTAAAGAGCCCTTTTTCAGTAGAAGCCCAGGGAGAAAAGCTCCAACATATTAAACAATTTTCATTATAAATTACCATTAAACAGCAATGTTACAGGATTATTACAAGGCATGTTTGACAATGCGGAACTGGCAACTCAGTGCAGTGCGGAATGGAAAGATTCCCATTCGTACACTGTAGTGCAATCTCGGAGTTTGTATATTTAAGTTACAGTGGGTGTGGGGGATGCAGGGGGGCTTGTCCCTCTGCTAACACTGTGTTAGGTAGGTTTAGTGTTTTTCTGTTTTTCGATTTGAATTTGAGAATTGTACATTAGACTGGATAGAACCCACAACTATATAGTCTAACTCCAGGATCTCACTACCGTGGGGAACAGGACATATACACTGCCACTACTATTTTCGGTAAAATGAAATTCGGTGAAATGAGTTTTCGGCGATTTGTGCTTTCAGCGATTTGGGCTTGGTGAACTAGACCAGGCAAAATGTCGATCATATATTCTCAATCATATGATTGTTGACATTTTGCATGTTCAACAATCTGATGGTAGTATATATATATATATATATATATATATATATATATATATATATAAAGAGAGAGAGAGATAAACTATATTGCATCATTTATATGAAGCTATATCTATATTCAATGAATCCAGAAATGTACATTGTAGTTGAACCAAGCCAACAAACCCATTAAAAACACAGGCAGGTGCACTGATGGTGTAGAGAGATAAAGTCCTGTCTACAGCCAAGTTCAGATAGTGGGTCAGACTCCTGATGGTGCACACATGCATATACACCATGCCCATCCTAGTGGGGTGGGTGTGGGTGTGCTCAGGGCTCACTTGTGTAGGTTGAATTCTTTGGTGGAGACTGGGGAAAGAAATGCACAATGCTGCCTCCAGATGGGGCAGTACTGCTGATGTCAACCCCTTGCAGAAGTGATACATGGTACAGCACTGACTTTATTGTACATCCCACCTATGGGATGTTACTGAGTGTACACAGAACATAAGGAAGGAAAAAAGGAAAAACTCTCAAACCCACCCTGTTAGCTATGTAAATGATGGGTCTTCTCTGTCGAATCTTACTCTTGGCGATAAGGGAATGGATTAGTGATTGGCTTGTAAGGGGCTGGTGATCAGCAGGCAACAGGAGTCAAAAGTGCCCCTCCCTCACAAAACGTACAGAGAAAGCATGCTTTATCAGGGGAGGCATGTCACCCTGTATCCTTCACACTCCTGTAACTTTATATATATTAATTCTGAGACTGCACAACAGTAAAGAAATCAAAATCTCCTAACTCGACTGTTATATGAGGTCTGTAAATACCACTTGTTGCCACACCAACATATAACAAGAATGGCACTGACTCCACATAAAATAATAATGACTTGTGAGCTTTTAGGGTCATTAGCTCAGAAGAACCATAATCATGTTAGTGTATGCATATTAACATTTTTATAACCACTACCTCCAAGGAAAAGTTCTTATTGAAATGTTTGTTTTTTTGGAGTGTAAGCCCCCCTACCAAATACTGTCCGCATACCACTAAAACTTTGCATATTCATACACTGAGAACATGAAAAATCATAGAAAAGCCAACGGTTAGGTTTACAGAAGTAAATATTTTTGCAGGTGAAAGTATAATTTTGGGTTATGCTTTTGATTTTCCATTGGTCACTGTGTTTTTCAGTAATTCAGTGTCTGTTTATACCTTTGCTACTATAAGTTGTGATTCCATTGTTTCAACACAGTCATTATTTTCCACATTACTTCACAATCATGCAGCAGCATTTCTAGCGTCTTGGCTTCAAAGTGATTTCTATTACATTGTACAAAGCTATGACTGCAATTCATAGGCAATAGTAGTGCCGTACATCTCATACTGTATAGACATGTCACCTTGTGCTGCTTTGCTGTTAAGCAGTTTAAAGCCGTGCACATTCTTAGTAGCAATACACAATAATACAAAGTTTGCATGACTGCTGATCTCAGTCGAGCACCTTACCATCCTGTGCTAGTAAGTAGACCATGATACACACACACACTCAGATGGCAGCATATAGTTAAATGCATATATATAGCTATATATATGAGATATACAAACACACTCTCTCTCTCTCTCTCTCCCAGACAGCTGGCAGTGAAACACACATAGATGGCAACATATAGTGAAATGCATATATATATATATATATATATATATATATATATATATATGTGTGTACATTTATGCATATACATGCACACTCACACACACAAACATTCTCGCTGACAGTGAAAAACACACTCACTCACTCACTCACTCACTCACTCACTCGCTCACACTCACTCTTCACTGCACTACTTACCTGGATTGGTAACCTGAACAAGGTGAAGTGAAGCAGGGTTGAGGTGCTCTGCTTCACCATGCACAGATTCCCCCTACAGAAATGTATATGTGTATGCAGTAAAATTAGTTTAGCTGCATAAACTTAATGCATTTTGGGCATTGTTCTGCATGGAAATTGTCTAGTTTGGCTATCTGTGAATTACCATACTAGTCAATCTAGCTGACAGCACAGTGCACCAGGAAGCTTCTTCTTCTACTTTCGGCTTTCCCAGGTTAGGGGTTGCCACAGCAGATCACCTGTCCGCTCATGATAGGCAGTGGAATTTTACAGTGCCGAGTTGCCAGCCCGGCACCCAACCTTCCACAGAAGGCACACACATGCATGCAGTCACACCTAGGGCCAATTTAGAGTGTCCAATCCACCTACAGCATGTCTTTGGGATGTGGGAGGAAACCGGAGCACCTGGAGGAAACCCACGCGACCATAGGGAGGACATGCAGACTCTGCACAGAAGGCACCCCAGCCGAGGATTGAACCGGAGAACCTGTTGCTGTGAGGCAGCAATGCTAACGGCTGCACCACCGCAGCCACCCTAACAGACCTTATTAGTATTGGCCCCTCCCCTCAGCTACTGCATTTTACATGAATTGCCTTTCTGCGCAGTAGAGCAGAGTTTGGCTACTGAAGTGGGAGCATGCAACTTAGGCCACCTTTGTGAAGTGCTCAAAGCAGCTTGGGTAGCTTTGCATAATATTACACAAGTTATTCATGTATTTAACGCAATATTTTGCCTGGTAGATTACCAGAACAATACAGTATGACTTCAAGGCAAATCCAGCAACAATTTGTCTTTTAACTTCTGAGCCTAGAGATGTATTTGTTTCATTTAATACTGTTTCACCACCTATAGATATAAATATATTACATGGTACCACAGAACACAATTTTCCAATAATTTCTATTTTTTATAGAATTCCACTACCTGCATATCAAAAATAAATCTTCAAGCTGCTTGTCCTAATATAAGTAATGAGAGGCAGCTTTGAAGAAAGAAA